>NC_092336.1:268100000-268262500 GCF_046630445.1 Rutidosis leptorrhynchoides
CACCCGAATTAAGTGAACCCGAAACCCCATAAATACTGTTCAAAACATTAACCCACAAGGAAGTAATCTCGGTTTTAAACCTCCACCTCTACTTGCCAATTAATGCTAAACTTTTGAAATTGAGAGAACCCAAATTAATTCTGCCATCCGCCCACGGACGGATGACATCATCCTATTTGATCCACGAGATTTTCGACTCGTCACCCGACCCACTGCAAAAAAAATTACGTCTTGCACACTCGAGTTTTTTAAGCACACTATGCGGGGCACGGAAGAGCGAAAAGTAATACACGATAAACTATTAAGGACCAAATTCACGAGAGTTAAACGTCCACCGAATGACACCGCACATGCTTTCAATTCGATAGCCTTTTCTCAAATTTATCAATCACCGGTTTCCAACTTGATATTTTACTCATCTTTGCTCCAATTGGTAAACTGAGATAAATAACCGGACACGAACCAACCTTACAACCAAATAGCCTAGCCATCTCCTCTACTTCTTTTTTGTCTACACCCACACCAAAGAGATTACTTTTGGGATAATTAACTTTTAATCTGGAGCATAACTCAAAACATTTAAGAAGTTTCATAAGATTTTCAATATTATCCAAACTCCAAGTACCAAAAAGTATGATAAGCGAGGTCCGGACCCCCATTACAAGGTACCACATTCACTACGTAGTTATTTAAGAGACGATGATAAGCGAGGTCCGGACCCCGGTTATGAATAAAATCTGGAACATAATATATATAAAGAGGTGTTCAAGTTAGTACTGATGGTAGGTCATGTGGATTACTCTCGATTTGGCGAGATGATTATTTCAAACTCATAGACATTGTGTATGATCAACAACGGATAGCCACTTATCTCGAACATATCCCTTCAAATACGAATTTTCTTGTTAAACATTTACGCTCCACGTACTGAATAAATAAAGTGTATAGTTTGGAATCAAGTTTCTGCAATAATAATCGAATGGCAGGGGCCTACTTGTGTTCTAGGAGATTTCAATTCTACTCTCTTTCCGAAGGAGAGATTATGTGAAGTACTTGATGAACCTAACATGGGAAAAAATCTCGGATAGATAGAGTTTTGATTAATGCCGAAGGTGTTTCTTTTTGGGCCGATGCTTCTTTAATCGCTGGTGATCCCGATTTTTTTTGCCCTTTTTATTACATTGACCATGGGCTAGTGATTTAGACGGAGTTATTACGATAGTGGAATCTAAGGTGGGCAATGTGATATTCCCTAAATTCGGTTACGTTTGTATGGATTTCGAGAATGGGTATCAAAGCGGCCAAATTTTGGAGGTTAATTTGTCCCGTTAATATTTCGTACATTTGGCTAACAAGAAATAAAGCATTATTTAGTGACGAGTTTACGTGTTGGAATACAATAGTGAAGAAAGTTAAAGAATGGGCGATAAACGCAAAGCTTTGTTATTATCGTCAATTTTACGTTTGAGATTCAAATCCGTGGACTTTACTCTAAGACGTCACGATGCAGCAAATGATCAAGTTAGTGAACAAGCTTGTCATGTTTTGTTTGTTTAGATGATTAAGGATTAAGTGGTGTAATTATATAACAATCTAAATCTAATATACTTGGACCTCAACTCAGTTTTATAATGGATAGCAAAGGTCTTGTATGTATTTGGGCTTAACCAATGTTTTGTTGGTTGACTTTCATGGTTAATATAAGAGCTATCTTTTTGTCAAAAGAAAAAAAATATAAAACAAGTAAGATCAAAATAAGATGAACATGGAATATAAAAGAATTTAATAAACATTTACTTTTAATATGATTTGATCTACACAATATATTTTATGCACACATGTATATAGAAAAGTTTCAATAAAATAGAAAATGATCATATATTTTATAATATATATTCTTTTACTTATACAATATAGTTTATTACATTTATATATATATATATATATATATATATATATATATATATATATATATATATATATATAATACTTAATAATATTATAATTAATATAATTAATAATAAATAATAATAATAAAATAATACTCAGTGGTAATTATAATTAATTAATTAATAATGATATATAATGATAATGGTAAAAATCTTCTATACATTATATAAATCGCGTGAAAGAATCCTACGTGTCAACTTTTCATTAATTCCTGTCACGTGTCAACTCTTCCTTTATTCCTGCCACGTGTCAAATTATCAGTTATTTCCATCTATAAATAAAATTATTAGACTTCCTAATTTAATTTAGTATACAAATTTCATTACCTAAAATTATATTATATTATCATATAATATTATATTAATATTAACAAAAATAGATGTTATAATTATATTAATAATATTATGTATTATATTGTTATTATGAAATTGTTTTTGATCAAGCATAGAATAATCGGGTCGGGTTCGGTCCATGCTTGACATCAATGAAGGGGGATTTAAGGGTCAATTGAGTTTAACTCTCCGGTCCGGAGTACCGTGAATAACCCCTTGTGAGATGAGGATCTCAGCAGGGGTGGTTAAACATAGACCCACCATCGGCGGGTAGTCCGGTCAGCGATGGCTCGCACTGGGAATAGGGTTTATGTTCACATAACATTACCTGTATATCGAGAGTATATAGTGAAGTGTTGTGAGTCCGGTAGCGCGGGTAAGGAAGGCGCTATGTAGATAGCGCGATTGATCTGTACGTAGATACTAAAAATAGTATGTGTGTAACTTCCCAAAAAACCAACCTGTTGCCTTGTGATTCGAGTATGTTATTTATAGCTTTTGCTTATTGGAGCTACGTGTTCCACGTTACTTTCTTGTCTGCACTACTTGGTTGTTCAATAGGGGGGACCAGGGAACAGTATTATTACCTTTTTTGCTAGTTGTCGGCCCTTGTACAGAGATCGTGGTAAGTACAGGACACGTCATCTTTACGCAGCGCGCTAACCCCAAACTGGCACACCCCAGCGCACATTAACTTGCGTCTGAAGTGCTATAGGGCAGAGGATATGCACATGGTGCAAGTGTGATGCACAACATGATCCAATTGGGTATGCGTATCATTAAGTCCCCCCCAGTTCGATATTATGCGCAAGTATTGCGCATGGTGTCGAACTCAACTGCTATTAATCCCATAACAGGTGTGACGTGACGGCCGTCACATCACCTGTCCTATTGCATAAAATTCACTCTCTTCTTGTGCTCTGACACGTGTACGGTCAAGATCCATTATGGCCGTCTCTTTCCCTTCTATAAATAGAACTTTTTTCATTCATTTTTCACTTTTCCTACTTTTTTCTTTCTGACATGGCTCGTTGCGCTGATTTATCAAACGTTGGCTGTATTCCTTCATCCATCTCTGCCGAATATGTAGTGCATATCTCAAAGCGCTATCCTCCTATGAGATCCCTGTCGCCCGTCGTTCCTGGTCATGTAGATCAGGCCAACCGTGCTCCAAGTGGAAAGGTGTCCGTATATAGTGTAGTTTTCGAGCGGGGGAGTATGCGCATTCCGGCCACAGTTTCATCTTGCGCGTGCTTTCTCATTTCAACATTGGCATGGGTCAGCTAGACCCTGACAGCGCATGCCCCCTTGTTGTTTTCCAGATGTGGTATAGGGCGCATGATTTTATTCCTACGGTGAATTTGTTCAAGAATATATTTTCTTTTGAACGGCTTGATACCGGTTGGTTCTCTTTCCGAGATAACGTCCACTTTACCAGTGAATCACTGGAGGAGAGTCCACTGGACTGGAAAGAGCGCTACTTTTTCATGGATGATACCTTCATTACCCTAGATTTCTCGAATGTGGGTTCTTGGCAATATGGTTTTGACGGGGGCTTAAATATGGCGCCACCTTTAAGTTCAAGCGAAAGGTCAATGTTGGACAAATGCGTAGGTCGCGCAATTCCCTTACGTACGTATAGCAACAGCGTGCTATATGCTGGGTGTGACGACCCGGAAATTTCCGACCAAATTTAAACTTAATATTTATATGGTTTCGACACGATAAGCAAAGTCTATAATGTTGAGTCTCGAAAACTTTTGAACTATTTTAATGAATACATTTAAACCTTTGACTATTTCCCGACGATTCACGAACAATTGGATGTAAATAAATGTGTTTACATAAATGTGTGTGTGTGTGTGTGTGTATATATATATATATATATATATATATATATATATATATATGACTTTCATATATAGTTAATATTATATGTAAATTGTAATAAATATAAAATATATAAATATTAACAATTCAAATATGATATAGGTATTACATAATGAATAATATAAAAGATTAATATATAAAATGTAATCATAAATTAAAATATAGTTGTAATATTAACCCTTTTACTATTATTATTATTATTATTATTATTATTAATACTAACATCAGTATTATTGATATTATTATATACATATTATATATATGAAATGGGATACATTTAATTGTTATTATTATTATCATTATTTTTATTACTTTTAACAATATTCTTATTTTTATTATTTCTATTATTATTATTATTATTAGTAGTAGTATTTTAAGTATTATTAATAAAGTTATCGATATACAATTAGAAGTTAATAATGTAAAGTAATCATAAAAGTCATAGAAATGGTACAAGTTTGTTACAAATCTCAATCTCCTTTTGTTTCATTTTGTTTGTATCTCCTTGACTTAATTGATTTTTGCCTTCCACAATGCCAGTACAACACTAACCAATCCTTTATATCCACTACAATCAATCATTCTATTTCTATATGATGCATACATGTGTTCATACAATGATAAAAAGATAAAAACTCATATTCTTATTCTACCTCATCACACCCGACACCCATTTCATCCTTCTTCTTCATACCACAACTATCAACCCTTTAAACGGATTTCTGCTCATATTCGATCATTATCACCTCACTCTTTTTCACTCGTCTTAATCTCTCTCCCTCTCCTTCATAAAACACATCAAACGAACCAAACCACCACACCACAATCACTACCACTGCAGCTATATTTTTCCCTGTTTTGCAGCCCAAACAACCACCACCAATCACGAATAAATCTGTTTGCTTCTGTTTGTAGCCTGTTCACCATAGTCTAACCACGACAACCACCTTCCCTTTTAAACCACACCATGAAACTGCAGCCTGCAGTTTCTAGTTTATATTTTCTGTTTACTTCACAACCACCATTATTGCTACCACCGTGACACCATCAACAACCACCTCCTACACCTGCTTAATCCTGTTTCCTGTCCAAAACAGCCCAAAAATTTACTTTCGTTTTTCAACCACACAGCCACAGCCTTATTATCTACTATTGAACACCACTATGTTTCCTTATTTACTAATTTATTAAATCCAATAAAAACCCACCTGAGAAGTTGCTACTGCTGCTTGTTTGTTGATGTATTTGATCGAAACACCATGGTCAAATAATTGTTGCTGCTACTATCTTTTCCTGTTTCAAGCTCGACACAAAAACACATCCATTTCACTATATCAAAAACTCAAATTCAAAATGACACAAGAAAAAACATACCTCATAGCAGCTGCAAATTCGAAATTTCTAAAAACTCCTTAATCATCACTGGCACTACCTTAAACCGACCCAAACCACTATTTTTTCTGTTTCCAAACTGTTTTCTATCGAGCACCAAACAAGAATCATACTTACAATCATTCACAGCAGCTGTTTTCTGATTTTCTATTTAGTCAGACGCGAAACTAACACCACGTCTCAAAACAACTGTTATTATCCGATCAATTGTTTATTGCTGCTATCACCTTCTGTCTTGAACAAGCACCATTACTGTTTGTTGATCGAGCAACATCAAGAAAACCTGGAACAAGATTCTATTAATCGAATCTGCTACTGTTAATCGTGGTTGTTATGTTAACCAAAAACCCAAAACCATTGAAAACCATTCAAAAACAAAGGCCATTAGCAATCAAAACTCAATTAGGCTGCTGTTTAATCTTTGCTATTCGCTACTTCTGCTATTATTAACCGAAAACATAATTAGATCGTTGACTATAGTCGACTACTACCAAGAACACCATTTATTACCACTTAGGTTTAATCCAATTAAAAAGTACAAAGTATATATTTAGAGAAATGAAGAAATTAAGGAAATATATCAATTAACTGCTTACCTACTCAATCAATTGATGAATCGACTAATTTATCAATTGATGGAGGATGATGAGGAAGATCGATGATGAAGATTGAATGAGGTTGATGACGAATCGAATGACCTGCTGCTCATCAATAATTACCCTTTGATTAATCTGTTGATGATGATGATAATGATTCTTGATTGATTAATCGAATGATGATTTTTTTTCCCTCTGCATAGTATATTTTTTTTTGGGTTTCTTCGATCTGTTTCTTTTGGGAGCCGCCATTAAAGGTGATTCCATATATATGAGGTATAATTATGATTATTAGAAATTTTATTATAAATATTGTTATTTTTATTATTATTAATTATTGTTATCATTATTATTATTATCTTTATTATTAACTAATGTTATTATTATCATATTAATTATTTACAACCTTAATATTATGATTATTATTATTAATATTATTAATATTAGTATTAGTATCAAATTACAAATATTATTATTATTATTATTAATTATTAATTATTATTATTAATAACATTAAAAATTATCATTTTTATTAAAAAGGTTATTTTTTACTAAAACTAACATTATTATTAAGATTATTATGAAAGTGTCTTTTAGTATAAAAATTAGTATTAATATTATAATTTTTTTTATTAAATTTATTATTATTGATTTTTAATATAATACTAATCACATAGATATATTAAACTATATAAATATTAATTATTTTAAACACTTATACAAATCAAATATATAAGACATATAATTTAAGATATAATACATATAAATTATTCGATTACGATTACATGTATTAATAAATATACAAATGATATAGGTTCGTGAATCCGAGGCCAACCCTGCATTGTTCAATATAGTCATATGTATTTTTACTACAAAATACATTAGGTGAGTTTTATTTGCTCCCTTTTTAAATGCTTTTGCAATATATATTTTTGGGATTGAGAATACATGCGCTGCTTTTATAAATGTTTTACGAAATAGACACAAGTGATCAAAAACTACATTATATGGTTGGATTATTAAACCGAATATCGCCCTTCAAGTCTGGTAACCTAAGAATTTAGGGAAATGGCCCCTGATTGACGCAAATCTTAAAGATAGATCTATGGACCTTGACAAGTCACATTCGGGGTACGAATGCTTTAGTACTTCGAGATTATTATACAGACGAGAGGTTCTGTTTTGGGGATATTTTATGCATTAAGTTAACGTCGGTTACCAGGTGTTCAATCCATATGAATGATATTTTTGTCTCTATGCATGGGACGATTATTTATGAGAACTGGAAATGAAAACCTTGTGGTCTATTAAAATGATGGAAATGATTATTTATGTTAAACTAATGAACTCACCAACCTTTTGGTTGACACTTTAAAGCATGTTTATTCTCAGGTACGAAAGAAATCTTCCGCTGTGCATTTGCTCATATTAGAGATATTACTTGGAGTCATTCATGACATATTTCAAAAGACGTTGCATTCGAGTCGTCGAGTTCATCAAGATTATTATTAAGTCAATTATAGTTAGATGTATTACGAAATGGCATGCATGTCATCAACTTTCGATGTAATGAAAGATTGTCTTTTTAAAAATGAATGCAATGTTTGTAAAATGTATCATATAGAGGTCAAGTACCTCGCGATGTAATCAACTATTGTGAATCGTTTATATTGTATATGAACGGGGCATTTCACTGGGGGATATCCAAGCATTGGCCAGATCCCAACTACTACCCTCACTTCAGTCGCCACTTGCAAGGTATGTAGATCTTTTTTACATTCTTCTCTTCTACCTCTTCCTTAACACTTCTATGCTTTGTTGACAGCAATTTCCTTCTCCGAGTACCTTGAATTCTCTTCTTCAGCTTCTGTGGTGGTGGATCGTATGCCTTTGGGAAAAGGTTTTTCGGCTAAGCGCCCTGTCACCGCAACTTCTGCTTCTGATTCCTCGCGCAGGAAGAAGAAGAAAAAGGTTACGGTGCAATATGCTGATTTGCCTAAGCGATGTCCCCGTGGGAAGCTTGTTTCATTGCGCAGTGATGCGCCTGCTCTGAAGAAGTGCAAAAGATCAACCACTTCTTCTTCATCAAAGCGCGCTCGTATTGGTATGTGCCGTGTTTCCTTTTTTTACTTATTTTGCTTGTCCGTCGACGTTACTTATTATTATTATTATTCCTACGCAGATGACGGGCATGGAAGTAACGCGGAAGGGGGCGTGAACAGACCTCACCCATCCCCCATTCAGGTTGATAGTGATTCCTCCGTTGAAAAGCAGAGCCCTAATTTGACGAGGTCTTCTAAGGGTAAGAATGTCCAGAGTCCCGGGCCGAGCAATGAGTCTTTCAGCGATGAATTCTCTATAATGAAGGACACCATAATGCGCCTTTGCGGCAAGCTTGATAATGCGCAGCAAGCCAATAAAAAGATACAGGCATAACTAGATTGTGCTAACCGCCAGAATAGTGACCATGAGGAAACTATTCGCGCTCTTAGGCCATAGTGCATTGAATCGGAGCAGCGAGCGAAGTCGGCTGTTCATGAGTTGGAGGTGTTAAAGGCGGGTCTTCCCCTTATAGTAGATCATGCTTTAAATAGTAACGTCGTAAATGACCGCTATGAGTGTGCCCTGAAAGCTATACAGGATGTTGAGCGTCTCCATTTTTGGGATATCGTGAAGGAGCATATTCAAGTGCCCACCGTCCTTCCCAAAGCTATCCGGGATTGTATCATTCCTGGAGCGCGGAAAGCTGCTAGGGAGGCTTGCAGAGCCTTGCGCCATATCCCTATTCCCCGGCTCGAGGAGTTGCTATGCAGTTCGCGAGTGATGGCGCGTGACTTAGTAGATTTCGAATTGTAGTTTTACTTTGTGATGTCATAATGCGTTACGACGCGTATAACATTTTGTAGTATGTGTATTTTTCAA
This sequence comes from Rutidosis leptorrhynchoides, assembly GCF_046630445.1. Taxonomy (NCBI): domain Eukaryota; kingdom Viridiplantae; phylum Streptophyta; class Magnoliopsida; order Asterales; family Asteraceae; genus Rutidosis; species Rutidosis leptorrhynchoides. The sequence continues at coordinate 268,109,083 of NC_092336.1, forward strand.
CTAATAATAAATGTATTATTGTGATTTAAACTTGTGATACACCTACTGCTCGTATTATTGATTCGTTATTGATAATCATCGTTATCATGTACTCTTGGCGTGCCGTCGCTAATCTTTATGTGCGCTGATGTGCACTCAACACACACTTAGATCGCGCGCTCGTAGTCGCGTCTTAGAGTCTTCCAAATATTAGTTTGGGACTGTGGTCAAGAACGACCAACATTTTTTGTTTATAGTCATGACTTGTAGATCCCTAGATCTGCTCGGGTGGAACTAGGTCAACCTAATGACAGTCGCTCTCCGGTAAGTAGTCTAGTCTATTGCCAAACAGACTTCTGCCGCACGGGAGCTAGGGAAAGTCATCCCTTAAGTAGGCAGGAACGCACTAGTATTCAACTATGCACGTGCAGTTCAAATCATAGAGCTATTCAGCTCCGAGAGGTACATGAAATTATAAACAAAAATGACTTAATGCTTTAATATAATCGAAAAAATGAGTTTACAATAATGCAGCACACAGTCGACCTACAAAGGCGCGTTGTTTAGTAATTACATGTAAATCTAGACAAAGTTGGTGAGTGATCAATTCTCCTATTTTCTATATTACATGTAGCATTTTTTAAGCGCGGTAGCATGCCAGGTCCGTTTGATTGGATTTCCCTTAAGCTCTGCCAGTTTGTAAGTTCCAGTGTTACTGATCCTAATGACCTTGCAAGGTCCTTCCAAGTTTGGCCCTAACTTCCTAGTGTTTTGGGCCCTGCTTGCTTGGTTGTTGCATCACACAAGATCTCCTACCTTGTAAGTTCTTGCCCTTACACGCTTGTCGTAATATTTTGTAATGCACTGTTTGTTGGCGGCTTCTCGGATTGCTGCCATTTCTTTGACCTCCTCCGCATAATTCAGATTCGTGCGCAACCTTTCGTCGTTTTCATCCTCGCTGTATGACAAGACTCTTTCTGTTGGAACGGTTATTTCCGCCGGGATTACCGCCTCTGAACCGTATACTAAACTGAACGGTGTCTCTCCTGTGCTGTTCTTGTGCGTTGTTCTGTGTGCCCATAAGACTTTTGGTAACTCATCCACCCATCCGCTACGCTTCATTCCTAACCTTGCTTTGATGGCGTGTACAATATCTCTATTCGTAACCTCACATTGACCATTAGCCTGAGGGTGTGCGACGGAGGTGAAGCGTTGTTTGGTATTCAAATCCTGACACCAGCTGCGGAAGGGGTTGCCTTCAAATTGTGTACCGTTGTCACTGACAATTTCGTTAGGTACACCGAATCTGCATACAATGCTTTCCCAGAAAAAATCTCTGATCTGTTTACTGGTGATGGTGCACAGTGGTTTTGCTTCCACCCATTTGGTGAAGAAGTCGATAGCAATCACTAGGTACTCGGCGTTCCCCGCGCCCTTTGGGAAAGGTCCCACTATGTCAATAGCCCATTTGCAGAATGGCCACAGCGACGTGATAGGTATCATCGGGTGTTGTGGCGCTTTGCTAACGGGCACGTGCAACTGACACTCTTGGCAAACTCTTATCCTTTCAGCTGTGTCAGCGTACATTCTAGGCCAATAATATCCTAATTGCTTAATCCTCTTGGTGACTGTCCTCGACCCAGAATGTAACCCGTAAGATCCCTTGTGAATCTCTTCAATAATCATAGCTGCTTCTTTGGGTCCCACGCAGTGTAGGGATGCGCCTAGATAAGATTTTTGATATAGAATTTCCCCTCGTAGTTCGTAATTCGGCGCTTTCACCCTGATCTTCATTGCTTCCTTCTCCCCTTTAGGCAAATACCCAGTTCGTAGGAATTCTATGATGTCTATCATCCAAGTCGCTTCTTCTTCGTCAATGGACACAATCGTTGTCTCTGGCTCTATGGATTTCTTGAAGACTTGCTCCACTAGTATCTTCTTTTCCAGATGGTTGAAGGTGAGGGCCGCCAGCTTACTGAGTACATTCACTTGCTTGTTCTGACTCCTAGGGATTTGACTGATCCTGAAGTCAACGAATGTATCAGCTAGAGAGTGGACCAGAGCCAGGTATGATTTCATAGATTTGTCATTGGCTTCAAATGTGTCGTTTATCTGATTGGCGACTAACTGTGAATCCACATAGGCTTGCAGCTTCTTTACTCCTAACTCTGGGGCCATACGCATCCCTGCTATTAGCGCTTCATACTCTGCCTCGTTGTTTGTTACCTTAAAGTTGAACCGTAGCGCGTATGTATGATCTTCCTAATACGGACCTGTGAGGATTAAACCTGCGCCAGCGCCTTCAAAGCTTGCTGCGCCGTCAGTATAGAGCTCCCATAGTTCGGGAGAAGGCGCGGGGAGTTGCTCAGGGTCGCAGATTACCAGCATATCAGCGGTCTTTCGGCCAGATAATCGGCCATCACATGCCCCTTGATAGCGCTTCTAGCGCAGTACGTAATTTCATGCTCGCCCAGCTCTATTGCTCATTTGGTCAGTCTGCCCAATATCTCTGGCTTGTAAAGAAGTTGTCGAATAGGTTGGTCAGTGAGTACCGTAATCGGATGTGCTTGGAAGTACCTGCGTAGCCGGCGCGCAGTGACAACAAGCGCGTACACAAGTTTTTCTATTGGGAGATAGTTTAACTCGCTCCCTGATAGTGCTTTGCTGACGAAGTATATTGGCATTTGAGTGTCTCATCACTCCGCAACAAGGACGGAACTAACAGCTTCCTTGGACACCTCAAGGTAAAGTATCAGGGTCTCACCCGCGACAGGAGCTGTTAACGTGAGGAGATCTTTGAGTAGAGCTTTCATCTCTTGGAATGCCTTTTCCGCCTCATCAGTCCATTTGAAGTCCGACTTTTTAGCGCAATCCTTTAGAGTATGGAAGAACGGAAGCTATCTTTTAGCGGCCTTAGACAGGATTCGCGTTAATGCGGCTAATTTTCCATTGAGGCTTTGAACTTGCTTTTTTGTTTTAGGGGAGGGCATCTTTTCAATTGCTTCTATCTTCTTCGGGTTAGCCTTGATTCCACGCGAAGTCACGATGTGCCGTAGAAAGTTCCCTTATTCTTCCCCAAAGCTACACTTGGCAGGCTTAAGCTTCATATTGATGCTCCTGAGTGTGTTAAATGTTTCGAGGATATCAACTAATAACTGTTCCTCGGTATTGCTTTTAATGATGAGGCCGTCAGCATACGCCTCAAGGTTGCTCCCGATTTGTTTAGCGAATGCTTTATATATGGTGCGTTGATAGGTAGCACCTGCGTTTTTCAGTCCGAAGGGCATTTTGGTGTAACAGTATATCCCCTGGTCTGTGAGAAACACGGTCTTCTCTTCGTCTTCCTCAGCCATTTGTATTTGGTGATATCCCTTGTAGGCGTCTAGGAAGCACTTAAACCTAAAGCCTACCAGCGACTCGACTTTCCAGTCTATTTCTGGCAACGGATAATTGTCCTTAGGGCAGGCTTTGTTGATTTCTTTGAAATCGATGCAAAGTCGCCACGTTCCATCGGACTTAGCTACTAATACGGGGTTAGCCACCCATGTCTGGTAGTTCACTTTGCGAAGTATATTAGCCCTTACCAACTTGTCAACTTCTCTGCGCAACCACTCGCTCTTCTCAGGCGCCATCGACTTCTTTTTCTGTTTGATAGGGGTCAAATTGGTGCTAGCGCGGAGGTAATACTGCGCTATCTCACGAGGCACTCCAGTCATGTCGGCATCGCGCCAACAGAACATGTCGGAGTTGGAAATGAGGATGTTCCTCAGCTTTTCTTTAGTTTCATGCTTCAGGCTTCCTCCTATTTTTACCTTCTGTTTCAGATACTCGGAGTTGACTATGACCCACCATCCATTAGCGCCCTTCTCCTCCGGAGTGGCGCTACCTTTATCAGTAATAGACGCGCATAAAGCATCCAACGGTGTCGATTTGAGAGTGGCGACTCCTCATTCCGTTGGAAATCGGACCATCCCGTGGACTGTGGATGGTATAGTGCCGAATTTTTGAATGGAAGTTCTTCCCAGTATAGCATTATACCTGGAGTATGAGCGCACTACACAAAATTCAATGCTCTCAGTGCGCCTTTTAAATTTATCCTTGCTGTCCCTTAGCTCCAACCTCAAGTCTAGGATTCTGATGGGCCACGCTGATTCACCTGAAAACCCAGACAAGGCTGTGGTCGAAGGCCTGATGGTTCGACTTATCGGCATGGGAAAATGTCGGAAACAATGCTCGTACATGATGTCAACACTACTGCCATTGTCCATGTGAAGGCACTTAACGCCATGACCTGATTCGGGTAAGTATCCATGTACTACAATGGGCGCGCAGGAGGTGTTGAACATTCGGATGGCGGGGAACGATATCTCCGCCGCCTCCGGGCTTCCGCCAGTGTCGGCTTTCCACTTAGTTCCTAGCTGCTGTCGGCAGTTAATCATTGAATGCACTTATCTTTCCGCAACAGATGCCTGTTAAGAAAAAATAAATGAGTAGTGGACATATAGAGAAAAGATTAAATCAAAACCTTTTAACTTGTATGTCCCACGGATGACGCCAAATGATCAAGCATAGAATAATCGGGTCGGGTTGGGTCCATGCTTGACATCAATGAAGGGGGATTTAAGGGTCAATTGAGTTTAACTCTCTGGTCCGCAGTACCGTGAATAACTCCTTGCGAGATGAGGATCTCAGCAGGGGTGGTTAAACATAGACCCACCATCGGCGGGTAGTCCGGTTAGCGATGGCTCGCGCTGGGAATAGGGTTTATGTTCACATAACATTACCTGTATATCGAGAGTATCTAGTGAAGTGATGTGAGTCCGGTAGCGCGGGTAAGGAAGGCGCTATGTAGATAGCGCGATTGATCCGTACGTAGATACTAAAAATAGTATCTGTGTAACTTCCCAAAAAACCAACCTGCTGCCTTGTGATTCGAGTCCGTTATTTATAGCTACAGTGTTGTTTGCTTATTGGAGCCACGTGTTCCACGTTGCTTTCTTGTCTATAGTACCTGGTTGTTCAATAGAGGGGACCAGGGAACAGTACTATTACCTTTTTTGCTAGCTGTCGGCCCTTGTACAGAGATCGTGGTAAGTACAGGACACGTCATCTTTACGCAGCGTGCTAACCCCAAACTGGCGCACCCCAGCGCACATTAACTTGCGCCTGAAATGCTATAGCGCAGAGGATATGCACATGGTGCAAGTGTGATGCACAATACGATCCAATCGGGTATGCGTATCATTAGTTTTGAATGGTCATAAATAATAATGTTTTAAACGATACATTGATTTAATAGAAATATTGATAATATTAATATATAAATGATCATATATCGAAAATCATTTACAATGTTTTTTATTGTAATAAAATAGATATTTCTTTATTAATATTACAATATTATTTTTGAATGATGATATTTATATGATATAAAATTAATTTACAGTATGTGCATAAATTTTAAAAAGTTACGTTCATATAATATTTGTATAATATTATATAAACACATGTGTTCACCGCTCATATTTGTCGATTGAAGTTAAAATGATTATTTGATAATCCTTATAGATATTTAGATGTATGTCTGCTCTGCTCTTCTTCGTTTAAAATTTTGAAAAATAGAACTAGTTTGTACTAGAAACATATACAATTATAAATGTAAATAAAATAATATTTTTAACGATCGGTTTTAACAAGAGTTGAGGGTTCGCGCATTGCTGCTCGAAGGTTTATGCGATTTTAACGGTAGCTATCGATTTACACGGCACATTTTACTTCATGATTTTTGGGGCATACAAACTACAATGAAAAATAATTATATCGTACACACACGACAGTCATTTGTTGACATCCATATCACAAATGTTAACTACATACGATCATAGGAATATATTTTAAAACTCTCTGAGTACCAAATCTACAGCGTATTGTATTACATAATTACCAACCGCTGCAGCAACCCATTAAAAAAACGAAAGACATAAGAAATAAACACCACATTATCAAACCTCATAAAACTTAAACCTGATATCAGAAGTAATAAATCCACATTAAACTGAAAAAATACTAAAAGCGAATCGATAATATTTGGTCCGGTACTCGGTTCATGTTTTTGCTACTATGAAGGTTGTTATGTGCACTATGGGCGAATTTTGACTCATTTACTTAAAAGGTGTTTTCTCTTGCATCGTTTGTAGTTCTCAGTTCTTGTATCTCTTGTCTTGAAGAGCCTTTTTGATGGCGCCGATGCTTCTCCAGTTTCTAAGCACTTGGCTCAGAACACAACACCAAACCATTAAAGCAACAAACCATTAAAGCCATACCAGTCCTTCAACTCAAAACAATTCCGCCGAACAAAAAACCCAAAGGAACAATTAAAGAAATTGCAAAAACAAAAAGAAAAACTCAAACCATAACTGAAAGGGACTGAGTGGCATATTCATATTTAACGTCCAATTATGCATATTTAACGTCCAGTTATGCATATTCATATTTAACGTCCAATTATGCATATTCGTAGTTGAGTGGCGTATCATGTACGGTTTGTATCTTGGTTTTAATCTCAGATTGATACACTCCTTAAAGCGTTACTATAGTATCTGCAACTATTGATGACAAATTCAGCATAAATAATTTGTTAAACGCTAAAATTATATAATCTTACATGCACGCAATTAATACTAAAACAGCAAAAATCGTGTCTTGGGTGTACTACCTTGTGATTCTGTAAGCAGCTCCTACAATTATTATGCGGCTGAATTGATCAAATTGTGGATGGCTCATACTCCGTTGTATCGCGTTACCTTGTTGCATAATGTTTAGCTTTTTAAAACTGAATTAAATATGTTTAGGTTTTTAGACTAAGTAAAATCCTACCAACAGTACCATAGTGATTGGAAGTGTCCAAAACACTCTTGGGCTCATTTCATTCTAAATGGGTCAAAAACTCCCATTTACTATACATTAGTATTTATAATCCAAACGGGTCTAAAATAAGAGACTATGCACATAATTAGCAGAAAGATTGGGCTGTGCTAATTTCGTTGTTTAATTTATCAATCAAATGCCATTTTACACTGAATATGAAATATAAAACTATCAAGATCACTAATTAAATGCACACTATCAAGTAGCAACTATTCTAAATAAGGGTTCACTATAAAAGATAAATATTATTTAAACAACATTAAGACATACAATTCTAGTGTTATTTGCTAATGACTATTAGTTTACATGATGTATAGTGGTGAATACATACCTGCTTTCACGCGTCCAAAAGAACAATTCCAATCACCGATATTTTTGTATTAATGGAAGCACCTACATAGGATAATAGAAGTACCAAGGGTGAATAAGCGGATAAAAATGTCACAAATCAACTTACAGTAAATACTTAAAGACCAATACCTGATATATTTTGAGTTTATGACTCACTGCCAGAACAATGCCAGAACAATGTTTGTACCCAACAACATCTGTAATTACTATGCATTAATGTCAAGTAACAAAATCTAGCAATGCTAAGGAAATAAAATATGAAAGAACACACAAATTTATGTTTTTCTAAAAAAAAAAAGGAAAAACAAAAATGCAAAAATGCAGGCGCCGAATTGCTACCCTTTGCTGATACATGACCATATGATGAATTCACACAATTACTACCCATATCAACAATCTCCTTATCAAATGAGGTAACCAAATTATTGACCATTATACCTTCTAATGATATTTTTTCCCAACGATGCCTTGGAATCCGACTGACAAAATACATTATCCCTATAACCACATCCATTAACACAGAGTTACATCAATAGGGAAAATTTGTAGTTAAAATAGTCTTGGAGCTGCAGAATTATCACTATAAGAATATACCTCATGGTATCCTCTCATTGACAATTTTCGGGAAATCTATAGTTGACATTAATGTTATAGTTGATCGTAGCGAATAATTAGAGTTGAAATACTAATAAACAAATTAGAAATTATGGATGCAAAATACGTAAAACAATTCAGCAACTCTTATGTGCCAAAAGTCATGCACCAGAATTTGAAATTTAACAAAAATAAGGATGTACCTGCTTTTAAACTGTAATAACTACTGTTTACCTTCCAAAGTAAGACGGTTAGAGGGCTCGTATGGTGATTGACATACATGGTTGACAAAAGATCTAGCCGAACCCATATCTATGACTACAAATATTGCAAGAAATTTTTTTAAGAAAATTGAATGAATTAAAATGAAGATGTTAACTAAAAAGAAATTACCAATTGCTGCAGGCTCATTATTAAGGATGGCAGGTAAACTCCTTGGAGTGGCTCTGATGACAGAAGAGAAGGTTCCCAAAAGCAACTAAAGCTTTCTCACAAATTTTTAACGGCTATGAAAGAGACTAAATATTGACTAAATCTCGAAAGATTAGTCTATATTTGTTACCTCTTCACGTTCTATGAAGCCGGGGTGCTTCAGATCATATAGTCTAAACATGCATGAAATAAGATTATAGAGTATAAGTAGTAATGAATAGCAATATTAGACTTTTAATTTCTAAACAAATTAATTTACATATTTCTTACATTCGATTTTGTCTGATTCATTCAGGAGCATTAGAAAGAAAGATGCTTAGCGAGCGTACAAATTCATCAAATTCAATAACCCCATTTTTCTTGATATCAAATGCATCAAATAGTCGCAGCAATGTAATCAACAACACAAAAAACTTGAGGGTTCGAGTCCTGCTTAAGACATTTCGTGGTGTATATATTCGTGTTAGAATTAGATGGGTGTGTGAGTTTGTCTTTCAAAAAAAAATTGTTTACTAACTCTATCTGCAAAAAGATTATGCATATTTCTATTGCTAAAAAGCGCAAACTAGAACTCTTCATGTGCATAAAACAGCATGATATTCATCTTCTTAATCTTTTCGTTCAGTAATGAAACATAGTTATGAAATATTTTAAATAGTTGCTATGTAAATATTTACCTTGTGAATAAGGCCATCATCGATTATGGCAACGCTTAATCTCTCAAAGAGATCATACAAAGTTTCTATGTCACTGATGGAAACTATAAAATAGAACATATATTAATCAATCAAATTAATCAAAATCTGGTCGTACAAATAAAGAAATTTTGTTGCTATATATATACTAACTTGAAGTTTCAGAAGTGAAAAGAGCGTCATGAATTATTCGGCTTGGGTCTGGAGTTTTCTTTAATAGACATATTTTTCATGGTCATTGCACCTGTACAATCAATCAATTCAAATCAATATATATATATAACAAAATACCATAAAATGAAGTGTTAAGTGTAATTCATTTTCATATTTAAGCTTTGACTTTATAAACATATACAAACAGAAACATATATAAAAAGATTCTGCATATTTCTATTGCTAAAAAGCGCAAGCTAGAACTCTTCATGTGCATAAAATAGCATGATATTCATCTTCTTAATCTTTTCGTTCGGTAATGAAGCATAGTTATGAAATATTTAAAATAGTTATTATGTAAATATTTACCTTGTGAATAAGGCCATCATTGATTATGGCAACGCTTAATCTCTCAAAGAGATCATACAAAGCTTCTATGTCACTGATGGAAGCTACAAAACAGAACATATATTAATCAATCAAATTAATTAAAATCTGGTCGTACAAATAAAGAAATTTTGTTGCTATATATACTAACTTGAAGTTTCACAAGTGAAAAGAGTGTCATGAATTATTTGGCTTGGGTCTGGAGTTTTCTTTAATAGACATATTTTTCATGGTCATTGCACCTGTACAATCAATCAATTCAAATCAATATATATAACAAAATACCATAAAATGAAGTGTTATGTGTAATTCTTTTTCATATTTAAGCTTTGACTTTATAAAAAGATACAAACAAAAACATATTCTACATACATACATTAAAGTTACAAAATCATTGGAAAATAGAAATGGAGAAAAAGACCAGTGATGGGAAATATTTGATGCAACAACATTGTAGAGACCCGTCCTAATCCATCCGGACGAAGTCCATATTGATTATGAACGATTCACAACAGTTGATTACATAGCGAGGTACTTGACCTCTATATGATACATTTTACAAACATTGCATTCAATTTTAAAATACAATTTTTCTTTACAACGAAAATTGACGGCATGCATACCATTTTCAGAACATATCCAACTATAATTGACTTAATAATAATCTTGATGAACTCGATGACTCGAATGCAACGTCTTTTAAAATATGCCATGAATGACTCCAAGTAATGTTTCTAAAATGAGCAAATGCATAGCGGAAGATTTCTTTCGTACCTGAGAATAAACATGCTTTCAAGTGTCAACCAAAAGGTTGGTGAGTTCATTAGTTTAACATAAATAATCATTTAACAATTTTAATAGACCACAAGATTTCATATTTCCATTTCTCATAAACATACATCCCATGCATAGAGACAAAAATATCATTCATATGGATTGAACACCTGGTAACCGACATTCACAATATACATATAAGAATATCCCCATCATTCCGGGATCCTCCTTCGGACATGATATAATTTTCGAAGTACTAAAGCATCCGGTACTTTGGATGGGGCTTGTTGGGCCCGATAGATCTATCTTTAGAGTTCGCGTCAATTAGGGTGTCTGTTCCCTAATTCTTAGATTACCAGACTTAATAAAAAGGGGCATATTCGATTTCGATCATTCAACCATATAATGTAGTTTCAATTACTTGTGTCTATTTCGTAAAACAGTTATAAAAACAGTGCATGTATTCTCAGTCCCAAAAATATATATTGCAAAAGCATTTAAAAAGGGATTAATGAAGCTCACCATAATGTATTTTGTAGTAAAAATACACATGACGACAATGAACAAAAGTAGGGTTGGCCTCGGATTCACGAACCTATATCATTTGTATCTTTATTAATACAAATAAACGTAATCGAACAATTTATTTATTATATCTTAATTTATATATTATATATTTAATTTGTGTATATTTTCATAATGTTTAATTTCTATATAATTATATTAATATATTACTATTTATTTATACACATATTTGTTTAGTGTTTTATTTAAAAAAATCAATAGTTTGTTATATGTACGTTTTTAAATAAATAATATTAGTAAGTTTTATTTATATAGTTATGTGAAATATTAATATATGTAATAAATATATTTTATGCACAAAATATTTATTTGCTCAAAATAAGTATTACTAATAATAATAATAATAACTTTATTAATAATAATTCTAATAATGATACTGTTAATGTTGATACTTATAATAATAATAATATTAGATAACTTATTGATAATGATAATATTAATAATCATATTAGTCAATAATAATACTTATTTTGATAATAATAATATTTATATCAATGATAGTAATAATAATAACTATATTAACACTAATCATGATAATCATAATAATGATACAATGTTCATATTAATTTTAGTAATAATAATAATAATAATAATACTAAATATTAGTATTTTGTAATGGTAATAATGTTAGTAATGATTTACTTACCATAATTATAACAATAATAATAAGTGTTAGTTAAAGATACTAATAATTTTAATATTAGTAATAATAATAATCAAATTAATAATAATAGTCAAATTAATAATAATATCAATGATAATAATTATAACAATAATAATAATAACAATAATAATAATACTATTAATAATAATAATAATAATAATAATAATAATAATAATAATAATAATAATAATAATAATAATAATAATAATAATTTCTAAAAAAGAAAACTACCTTAGAAAAGGCCCTCAAAAAGAAATGCACCCAACCGGGCTCGAACCCGAGACCTCTCGAATACCCATCACATTCTTTACCACTCGTTTGTTTCTGTTTTTCTGATTACATACTCAGCACAATTAAATATAACCCGCCTCAGCTAGTTCTCCTTCTTCTTCACCTTCCCATTCACTGGAACTCCTTCTAATCCTCACCCTTTTAATAAAATTTTAATTTATGAATATAAATTGAAAAGCAAACGACTAGTTTGGGTATCCTAATGTCAGAATCAGATCGAACAGAAAAATAATAAAAAAATAGTAGTAACAGATATTGAAGAACACGAGTATGAACTTAAAACTGATTTCGACACTAGAGGCTGTGAGAGCCTACGAGTTCTTCATGAAAAAGGTTCACAATTGTGATTAGAAACTAACTGAATCGTTAATTTAACTTAACATGTAAAAACAAACTCGAATTTAATGATGAACACTTCGTTGACTTTTTAGCAAATAAACTTTGACTCAAAAATTCGATTTCAATTCGGTAAATTAAGGATTGAAACTTCTCAGATAGATTAAATAGAAGGTTTCTAACAACACTACATTTATAGATTTTAAAAAATACTTCGATTTCGGTTTTTGATAAAAATAAGTATGAAACAGAGGTATCGAGCTGACACGGTATCTTTTTCAGTTTTAATTCAAGGAATTTAACTAACTAGTTTTGATAATTGATAATGATAAACGTTGGAATGATTTATCTATAATACCTGTGTACAGAATCGATTTATAGTAATGAACTTGATAGTTGATTCAATCAGGAACAAACAGAAACAAAAAAAAATATAGTGGATATTGATTATAACTAAATTGTTTGATTATGGAACTTTATGGAAATTAATCGTACCAATCAACAGACAAAAACAAGAGTTTAATACAGTTGATTGAGAAGTAAACGGATTCTAGCTCTAGATATATAAATCTATTTATAAATAAATAAGTAAGTAACTATATAATAATATTAATACTCATAATAATTATATAAGTAATAAAAATAATAAAACTAATAATAATGGTAATAATATCAATAATAATAATAATAATAATTATATTAATATTAATAATAAATGATAATGATATATATATAAAATATGATAATGTTGATAAGATTAATAATACTAATCATAATAAAAATGATATCACTAATATCATAACTAATACTAGTAACAACAGCACTTATAATAATATGTATAAAAAAATGATATCAAATTAAATTGTATTACTTTTATAATAACGATTCTTAATGGTAAAGGTAAAAAATACCTAATAATATAATAATATTGTTAATTAACATTAATGAAAATGATACAAATAATAATACTATTAATAATGATGTAACAAGTTACATGTAACAACTTTTAATAATATTAATAATACAGATTGATGTTATGCGAGGTGTATATAAAATAGCTATTAAATTTTACAAGGAAATACTATTAAATACCATACAATTTTACACAAGATATTTATTTATTTAGAGAATGGATATACTTAAACCTTGCTACAACACTTATAGGCAGTGTACCTAATCGTACAGTAGTGTAGTTTTTAGTAAGTCCGGTTCGTTCCACAGGGAAAATCTTTTAATCAAAGCTTAACGCTATATTAGTTTAATTTTATAAAAATACAAATATATATATAAGTAATATTATTATTATAAAGGGGGGTTTTTACCGTTTAATGACCGGTTTGTCGATTTTAAAACTTTAGTCGCAGTTAAAACAAAATGTAAAATATTAAATAAATAAAAGACTTAATTTAAAGCATAAAGTAAATAACGATAATGAAATTTCAAATAATAAAAGTGCGATAAAATAAACTTGCGATATTAAAAAGTACGATAATTAAAAGTGAAATTAAATACAATAACAATAAAAATGCGATAATTAGAAGTGCAATTAAATATAAAATAAAGGAAATTAAATATGAAATAAAAGAATTATGCTTATTTAAACTTCCGTAAGCATGATGTTTGACGTGTTGATTTTAGTTTTATGCCCATGGGTTAATTGTCCTTTGTCCTGGATTATTTAATATGTCCGTCTGGTTTTTGTCCATAACAGTCCATCAGTCATAAATATAAAGTGCGAGTGTCCTCGTCAAATTATTCTTATACCCGAAGTCAAATATTACAACTAATTGGGGACTTAAACTGTAACAAGATTTTAATACTTTGTTTAATAATTACACCAGGATGTCGACTGAGTGTAACCCAAGGTTTTAATACTTTGTTAACAATTATACCAAGTGTCCTTGTACATAATTTCACCCCTGTTTTAATAATTCTAGTGGCTATTAATCCATTCCCGTATCCGATTAAATGAACGATTATTCGTACATATAAATACCCCGCCCATCGTGTCCGATTGAGTGTATATGGTTATTTATAGGGACGTTCAATTGTAAATCTTTATATTAAAATTAACAAACTATCATTTAGTTAAACAAATATAAAGCCCATTAATAGCCCATAGTCTAATTTCTACAAGTGTCGTTCTTTTGTCCAAATCCCAATTATGGTACAAAGCCCAATTACCCAATTTTAGTAATTAGCCCAACATCATGATTACTTCGTTTTAAATAAGCATAATAATAACTTAGCTACGAGACATTAAATTAAAAAGGTTGAACATAACTTACAATGATTAAAAATAGCGTAGCGTTACACGGACAGAATTTCGACTTACACCCTTACAACATTCGCTAACATACCCTTATTATTAGAATTTAAAATTAAAATTAAAATTAAAATATAAATTATATATATATATATATATTTACGTATATATTGAGAGAGAGATAGATTATGGATATTTAAAATGATCAGAATTCGTTTGCTTTTATAGGGAATTGAGTTCAGGGGGTCTCCGCGACTCGCGGCCTTTTCTGCCTTCAAACTCCGCGAGTCGCGGAGTTTGAAATTCCAGCTCACCAACTTTGGAGTCTTTCTTGCCGACGAATTTTTATTATTTATATAATATATAAATAATTATAAGAATTATTTAAATATTATATTATATTTATGTGCATAGTTGACTTGTAATTTTTAGTCCGTTGCGTCGAGCGTTGAGAGTTGACTCTGGTCCCGGTTCCGGATTTTCGAACGTCCTTGCGTACAATTTAATATCTTGTACTTTGCGTTTTGAATCTTGTACTCTTGTAATTTCGAGACGTTTCTTATCAATAATTGGAACCTCTTTGATTATATTTTGTACTTTTGAGCTTTTTGGTCGTTTGCGTCTTCAATTCGTCGAATCTGTCTTTTGTCTTCACCTTTTAATATTTAAACGAATATCACTTGTAAATAGAACAATTGCAACTAAAAGCTTATCTTTCTTGGAGAATAATGCTATGAAATATATGTTCGTTTTTAGCATTATCAAATATTCCCACACTTGAGCGTTGCTTGTCCTCAAGCAATATAGTCTTGAAATACTAGAATCACTTCTTTATTCTTCACACTTTGTACATCAGTGATTTCTTTACGGTGGTATAAACAATGGTAGTAACTTTGTGGTTTACAGTCCCATATGACTATAAAAATTTAGATCCTTTAAGGAAATTGGATCTTTATGAAAACATTTGATCTTTTGAAAATTAAATCTAGCTTTTACCCTAGATAAGTTTTCCGGAATAACCCTTCACCGTTGTTTGCAAAATATTTTTGTGGGTTTGGTGGGTTTCAGATTTGAAAATTTTAGCTCAAAACTTATGGTTTTGTGTCACCCACTTGCTAACCTTGTATTTGGAAAGCAACACGTCCAGTTTACTTGTCCCGTATATTACCTTTCGGTAAACTACCGTCCGGTTGTAAAGGAAAGCGTTGAACAAGCAACTGTTAAGGCAATGTCCCCTGACATGCTTTTAATTTTGGTCTATAACGTGTCGGACGCAATTACTATCCTTTGTAGGAGAAATAGTAAAGCTCACCCTTATAATTTTCCAGTCTGGAACAAGGTCCTGTCTTTGATCATGCTATGCAACCACCGTTCTTACGGTTGACACCCGATTTAGTTCAGGTGACCTAATGAATTCCAGGTGAATTCCTAGGATTTTACGTTCAATGGTAATGAACGCATTGAAAATGGGTTTTTAGAAAACAAATCGGTTTGTAATTTTGATCAAAATATTTTCTCGTTCAGGCTCGAGTTTAGATATCATTGAATTCCATGAGTTTGTAATTCTCAATCTTTAAGGTCAATCTCAAGGATTGAGTAATATCAGGCTTAAAAGCTGATTTTTGATCTTTTAAGGAGATTATCCTTTCTGGGGATCTGATTCATTAGTCTTATCCAGCTAATTTGCACAGCGCCCTCCCCATTTTACGAGACAGATCCTCTCATGGTTAGGATAAGTCTGACCACATGGCGACCCTGTTTGATTCTGAGGTCCGTGGATTTCCTGCTGATTTTAGTGATGACTTTTCTAGATTTTTCGTCAACCTACAGCTGGTCTGGACGACAACTTCCTGACCTAAATCAAGAAGCGCGTTTCTTTTTCGGAAGACTTTACTTCCTTTTAATGATGGAATTGATTCATCGCGTAGATCCATCTCTTCTTTTCTTTCATCGGGTAAAACAGTTTAGTTTAGTCCAAAGCAAAAGTATTTTCAGTTATTTGTTACAGAAATATGTGACATATGTTTAAAATATCTTGGTAAATTTTCTCACACTTGGCTTTTATTTTCCTTTTTATTGTCATCTATTCCATTTTAAATGAATTTTAACATTTTGGTTTGTTTCTCAATTTATGTCCTTTCCGAGGTAACAATAATTTCGGTGTTAAAACCTAGTTTTATCGTTCATAAATATGTATAAACATGATTTTGAGTTCATTTAATTGAAAATTTTGAAAATTTTTACTAGAATTGGGTAGTCAGTATATAAGACTAGGGCTGTTCTTTATTATCAGAGAGCACTAGATTCTAATACAACTACTACTTTACTACTATTTTTAATGGTAACAAAGTGTTTAAGATAAAAAAAAATTTAAAAAAATCCGAAAGAATTTAACCCCTTCCCACACTTAAGATCTTGCAATGCCCTCATTTGCAAGAAATCAGTAACAATTTAAATTATTGAGGGTGATTAGCGTAGAAATGATTAAATTTTACCAAAGTTTCCAAACATATTTGTGTTTGTGTTGAATGATAAATGGTGCACATCATTTGTTCATTCCGTCTTGTTGTTATTTCACATATATTTTGCATCTTGTCGCCAAAATTAGTTGCTTTTGCTGAACTTAATGCCAGTCTTTGAAAATGCGTTGTTTTACCCTGTTGTGTACATAAGATAAACTGCAAACATATATACATATTTTTGAAGTTTGGTATATTACCCCACATTCAAAAATTATTAAAATCTAATAATAAAAGTTAGAAAATTATAAAAACTATTACAATATTAACATAAGTATTAAATGTATCAACATTACAAATTATAAAATAAATAAAACTAGTAGACTAGGGATGATACTGATACAAGTAGGGGTTCCATGCATAACCATAGGTGTTATAAAATGCTTCGGCTGGGTTATACATAGGATACGGTGGTTAGATCTCTATAGACCAGGGAGGAAATACGGGCGATGGAGTAGGAATATAGTTTCTACCTATTTGTTGGCAATAAGCTATGATTTGGTTTTGATGAACTTGCCAATCTTCAAATGCTCGATGTCTAGCATTTTCGTACTCTTGTGAAGCTATAAACCTTTGCATTTCTGTCATTTCATTTCCCCCACCCACATTACCTTGCTGTTGGTTTCTCTCAACCTGTGGATGTCTACCATTATATCGTACTGCGGCATTATTTCGCCTCTTCAAAACCTTCGTACCATGGTATACATTTAAACCTATTGTATCGCGGGGTTCTGGTTCTTCGATTAGTAATCCCCCCCGACTTATATCCACACCGAGATATTCAGCAATCAAAGTAATAAATATACCACCTCCTATTATGCTATGCGGTCTCATCCCCCTAACCATAGCTGATAAATAATAACCCACACAATATGGTATACTTACAGCGCTTTGTGGGTCTCGAATACACATGTGGTAAAACAAATCCTGTTCATTTACCTTTTCCTTATTCTTACCTCTTTGTGTAATCGAATTAGCTAAAAATCTATGAATTACTCTTAACTCTGCTCTATCTATATCCAAATAAGAGTAATTTCCCCCTTTGAATCGGTGATGGCTAGTCATTTGACTCCATACACCATATGTATCAAAATTCTCATCTATCTTCCTACCGTTCAATATCAACCCTCTACAATCGGCAGATGCTAACTCCTCAAGCGTATATATACGTAAAGCCTGAGCCATGTCTAGTAAAGACATGTGGCGCATCGAACCTCCTAACAAAAATCTAATAAAAGATCGATCGGTTAAACTAGCTACCCGATCATTTAATTCTATACTACACAACAATTCTTCACACCATACTTTATATACAGGTCTATGCATGTTGAATAACCGTACCCAATTGTTAAAAGTAGAATTACCATACCTCTGTGCAAGTAATTCCCTAATTGGCCCGGCCAATTCTACAGCTTCTAATGGTCCCCATTCTATGACCCTAGGTACTTCAACAGCTTTAGAATGAAGAGTATGCAAGCCCCTTTGGTATTTTGGATAATCTATCCAAAGTCTGTCAGATCTCAGGTTCGGGTGCAAATCTTCCAAGTGCATATCAGAAAATGTCATGACTGGATGAGGTATATCTTGTTTGTAGTAGTTTCCACCTCCTGTTGTTCCGCATTCTCAGCAGGAGCATTGCGAGCTTGGGATGAAGATTCACCCCTTTCAGTCTGCAAAACACATCAAACAAATTTTTGTGCATCCAAATATGCATCAGTGTCAGCAAAATCATCAATCAAAATAATTACAATGACATGTTTAATTTATATCAAACTTAAGCTCATTTTCATATTTTCATCAAATCTACACTTTTTCAAATAAGCATATACGAAAATGTTCGCCAAGTTCATAAGCATTCAACTCAAATAACATGTCAAAATAATCATTACTAGCAATTAAACAAGTTTCAAATGGCATTATCTCTCAAAAATCAAGTTCATGAATTTTAGACTTGAAAAAGTCCACTTTAATTCTCAAAATCATGTTTAGGCTCAAAGTTTGGATCATTTAACTACCTAAACATGTTACACTACTTAATTTAGCAACAATTCATGACAACAAACCGCCATAACCTGTTTATATCAAAAAGCCGCAAATTTGTTCAAGAACACAAACCCTAGATTACTCAAAATTTGAAGTTTAAGGCTTCTAATCATGTTAAATAGCATCAATCTAGGTTATACAAGCATAATACATGAACAATTTAAGCATAATTACACTAAAAAGCATCAAAATTAAATTAGGGAAAAAAATTGCTCAAGAACACCAATTTTCGGATTAAATGGTGTTTAGGTGTAGAAATTTATCGTTTTTCTTGAGTAATTCCTTGATAGCATCCTTATCAATATGATTTTAGTAAAAGATTTGATGATTAAAGGTGAAAAATTGTGAATTTGGGAGGTCTTTTTCGGGTTTTTTTCGGGTTTTTTTTTCGCAGTATATGTGTGTGTGTGGTTGAGGACTGATCAGTTTACGTTTTTATTTTTTTTCTGGGTTTTGGTCCCTCCGCGAGTCGCGGTATTTTTACCCTTCAAACTCCGCGAGTCGCGGTGTTTGATTTTTTTTTTTTTTTTTAATAAAATCTTAACTTATAAAGCAAATATAAAATAAATTTAAAATTTTGTTTTCCTTTGTTTTAGGACGAGGTCGTTTCAGATCGATGTCCTAGTCCGTCCTTCGACAAAATTTTAAAATTTGTCTTTTTATAGTGATTGTTTTAAAAACTAAGATTTTTGGGTTTTTTTAATATTTTTGGCATACTTTAATTCAATAAGATTAAAAATAATGATAATAAAAGTTCTCGTCCCTCCCTCGTATAAAGCAATTTCGGTTCAAAGACCTAGTCTTCAACTTACGACGAATTTTAAAAATCATATTTTTAACTTAACGAAATAAAGTAAATTTTTGTTTTTAAATTCACACCAACTTAAATTTAAAAATGCATAAAATTAAAAATTTATACCAAACTTAATTAAAAATGCATAATATTAAAAATTCACACCAAACTTTATATTATATTTTTATTTTTATACATACAAACTTATATTAAAAATATTAATTTTTCAAATATTGACAAACTTAAATATATTGATTTTACAGAGTTCACAATATTAATTTAAGATTTATATATTAATTTTAAAATGGTAAAAATAAAATTAAAAATATTTTTGGCTTTTTATCCCACTTTAATCAATCAAATATTATCAAAAATATGCGCCCCTCTTTTCGGTAAAGTAATTTCGGTTCCATAACCTAATTTAACTCATGACGAATTTTTGAAATATTTTGGGTTGATTGATTAAAGATATTTATACCTTAAGAATAAACGTTAAATTTCGCAGTGATGTAATAAATTTTTGTATGATATCAATAATTTCGGTCGCCAAACCTAATTTTATTCAATACCAATTTAATACTTTATAGCGAACAAATTAGCGTTTATTATCAAAAGGTTAAAAATAAAAATAAAAATAAAAACAAAAAACTGTACAGACTTACCTGTGAGATAGTATTCTTAGTTATACGATCTATCCCATTCATAAGATAGTCGGTTTAATTGGTTTTCCATGGCTACATAGGCGTAACCTCGAGCATTCAGTGTTTTTTCTTCTAAACATATGAACGGTCCGTCTCTGCATAAAGTAACAAATTCGGTATTTGAATAGGTTTGATTATTTGAACATTTACCTCCATGTGACCATTTTCCGCATTTGTGACATCTTTCTAGGTGTCGTGCTCTTCTTTTCGCTGCGGATTTTGATTTTTCTTTACCAAATTGTAATTTATTATCTTCGCATCTGGATTCTTTTCTTACTCCGTCCAATATTTCTCTGATTACTGATACTATTTCACTCGGTAGTGTGTCATTATTACGTTTAGTGATCAAAGCGTGTAGTATTAGACCATGGTTTAGTTCACAGGCAGTCTTCATTTCGTAAAAACCTAAAAAAAATAAAAATTCAGAATGGGGGGAGAAGACTAGTTCTTTAGGGTCTGCTAGGGAAAGACCATTCGGGTTCCATTTTCGAGAACTACACGAAAACAGACAATCTAACTCTAACAGAAATACATAAAATCCTTTAAAGACTTGATTCTCCCCACACTTAGTTAGCTGTGGTATCGAAATTGTGATTAACTTCGTTGTCAACTTCCATTGGACTATCTATGTAGTGTTTAACTCTGTGACCATTAACTTTAAATTCAATCCCATTTGAATTTATTAATTCTATCGTTCCGTATGGGAAAACTCTTTTGACTATGAATGGTCCAGACCATCTTGATTTCAATTTTCCAGGAAATAGCTTGAATCGTGAATTGAAAAGAAGAACTCTGTCTCCTTCTTTAAATTCTTTTAAACTTCTGATTCTTTTATCATGCCATTTCTTCGTTCTTTCTTTATAGATTAACGAATTTTCGTATGCTTCATGTCTTAATTCTTCTAATTCGTTTAGTTGACTTAATCGTAGACGTCCAGCTTCATGTAAATCAAGATTACATGTCTTCAAAGCCCAAAATGCTTTGTGTTCAATTTCTACTGGAAGATGACATGCTTTTCCATAAACAAGTCTAAAAGGTGTGGTTCCAATTGGAGTTTTGTAGGCTGTTCTAAAAGCCCAGAGTGCATCCTCCAATTTAATGGGCCATTCCTTCGGATTTGATCCTACGGTTTTCTCTAGAATACGTTTTAAAGCTCGGTTGGTATTTTCAACTTGTCCACTTTTTTGTGGATGATAAGCAGTGGAGATTTTATGAGTTACTCCATATCTTTTAAGAACTTTCTCAAGTTAATTATTACAGAAATGAGTACCCCGATCACTTATTAAAGCTTTCAGTGTTCCAAACCTTGCAAAAAGACGTTTTAAAAAGTTGACTACAACTCGTGCATCATTAGTTGGGAGAGCTTGTGCTTCCTCCCATTTAGATACATAATCAATGGCAACGAGAATGTAGAGATTATTATGAGATTTTGGAAATGGACCCATAAAGTCAATACCCCAAATGTCAAATACTTCACATACTTGAATGACATTTTGTGGCATTTCATCACGTTGACTTATTTTTCCGGCCCTTTGACATGCATCACAGGATTTGCAAAGAAGGTGTGCATCTTTGTAAATTGTAGGCCAATAGAATCCAGCTTCATAAAATTTTCTTGCTGTTAGTTGAGGCCCATAATGCCCTCCTGTTGGTCCTGTGTGACAATGGTTTAAAATTTTACTAGCTTCATCTCCGAATACACATCGGCGTATTATTCCATCTGGACAACTTTTAAATAGATGTGGATCTTCCCAAAAATAGTGTTTTATATCACTAAAGAATTTCTTTCATTTTTTGTACAATAATCCTTTTTCAAGGAATCCACATACTAAGTAGTTTGCATAGTCTGCAAACCCTGGAATTTCATTATAATCTATCTTCAATAGATATTCATCAGGAAAGTTGTCTTGTATGGCCGATTTATTTAGAACTTCTAATTCAGGATTTTCAAGACGAGAAAGATGATCAGCGGCGAGATTTTCTGCTCCTCTTTTATCTCGAATTTCAATATCGAACTCTTGTAAGAGTAAGATCCAACGGATTAATCTTGGTTTAGCATCTTGTTTCGAAAATAGGTATCTAAGAGCAGAATGGTCGGTATAGACCACCGTTTTTGCTAGAACGAGATATGATCGAAATTTGTCAAAAGCAAAGACAATAGCAAGGAGTTCTTTTTCAGTAGTTGTGTAATTTGTTTGTGCTCCTTGTAATGTCTTACTAGCGTAATAAATAGGTTGAAATCGTTTTTCAATCCTTTGTCCTAAAACGGCTCCCATTGCAAAATCACTTGCATCGCACATTAGTTCAAACGGTAGATTCCAATTTGGTGTTATCATTATCGGCGCATTAGTGAGTTTTTCTTTAAGAATATTAAAAGATTTGATACATTCATCTGAAAAGATGAATGGAGCATCCTTTTCTAGGAGTTTATTCATAGGAGTGGCAATTTTAGAAAAATCTTTTATGAAACGTCGGTAAAAACTGGCATGCCCTAGAAAACTCCTAACTCCTCTAACATTGGTGGGATGTGGAAGTTTAGCAATTACATCTACTTTAGCTCTATCCACTTCAATTCCTTCTTTTGAAATTTTATGTCCAAGAACGATGCCTTCTTTAACCATAAAATGGCATTTCTCCCAATTAAGAACTAGATTTGATTGTTCGCATCTAATAAGCATTCGTTCAAGATTAGCTAGACATGTTTCAAATGTATCACCGAAGACTGAAAAGTCATCCATGAAAACTTCCATGCATTCTTCTATCATGTCGTGAAAAATCGCCATCATGCACCTTTGAAAGGTTGCAGGGGCGTTGCAAAGTCCAAATGGCATGTGTTTGTAAGCAAAAGTACCATAAGGGCACGTGAACGTGGTTTTCTCTTGGTCCTCGGGTGCTATTGGAATTTGAAAATATCCGGAAAATCCATCTAGAAAACAATAGTAACTACTTCCGGCTAATCTTTCCAACATTTGATCAATGAAAGGTAAGGGAAAGTGATCTTTTCTGGTGGCGTCATTTAATTTTCTATAATCAATACACACACGCCATCATGTTACAATCCTAGTAGGAATAAGCTCATTTTTCTCATTTGTAATGACAGTCATGCCACCCTTCTTAGGCACGTATTGAACTGGGCTTACCCATGGACTATCAGAGATTGGATAAATTAAACCTGCATCTAGCAGTTTAATTATTTCTTTTTTAACAACATCTTGCATATTCGGATTTAGTCTTCGTTGGCGTTGCACATACGTTTTATGACCTTCTTCCATAAGGATTTTATGTGTGCAATACGAAGGACTTATTCCTTTAATATCATGAATCTTCCATGCAATAGCTGGTTTATGAGCTTTCAACACAGAAATGAGTTGTGATTTCTCATTTTCAGTAAGAGAAGACGATATTATTACAGGTAATTCAGATTCACCATGTAAATAAGCGTATTCCAAATGGTTTGGAAGTGGCTTTAACTCTAATTTCGGAGGTTCTTCTATTGATGATTTATATCGATATCTGTCTTCTTCTTTTAGCATTTGAATTTCTTCTGTTGTTGGTTCATATCCATTAGCTATAAGTGTAGCTAATATTTCAGCTTCATCAATTGGTTCATTACCTTCTCCTAAAGAACATTCTCCTGTTCCTTGTAATTCTGGAAATTCTTCTAACAATTCTGCATGTGAGTCTATAGTTTGAATATAATAACATGTATCATCTGCAGATTGCGATTGTTGCACTGCTCTATCAACTGAAAAGGTAACACTTTCGTCCTCTATACTTAGGGTCAATTTCTTATCGAACACGTCTATCATTGCTTTAGCCGTGTTTAATCATGGTCTTCCTAATACGAGAGGAACTTGAGAATCTTCTTCCATGTCCAGAACAACAAAATCTACTGGAAATACTAAAGTACCAACTTTGACTAGCATGTTCTCCATTATCCCTCTAGGATATTTTATTGATCGATCGGCTAGTTGTATACTTATTCTTGTTAGTTTCAATTTTCCAAGGTCTAGTTTAGCGTATAGTGAATACGACATTAAATTTATACTAGCACCTAAGTCTGCCAATGCTTCTATTGAACTAAGACTACCCAGAAAACATGGAATTGTGAAACTTCATGGATCAGATAATGTTTCTGGTATCTTATTCAACAGCACTACTGAACAATTAGCGTTCATAGTAACAGCCGAGAGTTCTTCCATTTTCTTTCTATTCGTGATCAGATCTTTCAAGAATTTAGCATATCTAGGCATTCCTGAAATCACATCAATGAAAGGAATATTTACATTTATCTGTTTAAACATATCCAAGAATTTGGATTGCTCGGCTTCAAGTTTCTCTTTCTTCATTTTACTCGGGTAAGGAAGTGGTGGTTGGTATGGTTTAACATAAGGTTTATCCTTAGCTGTGTTATCTTCATTAACCTTTTCAATTACCGGTTCTTTTTCCTTATCTTGTTCAGGTTGTGGTTCTTGTGGAGTAGGAATAGCTTCATCAGAATTTACAGGTATTTCAGGTGGTTTAAGTGTTGTACCACTTCTTGTGGTAATGGCTTTAGCTGTTTCATTCTGGGGGTTTGCATTTGTATCACTAGGTAAACTTCCCAGTTTTCTTTCACCTATTAATCTTGCTAGGTTGGTTACTTCTTGTTCCAGATTTTGAATAGAAGCTTGTTGATTTCTAAATGCTTGAGCATTTTGTTCATTTGTTTGTTTCTGAGATGTGAAAAACTGCGTTTGAGTTTCAACTAGCTTCGTCATCATATCTTCTAAATTTGGCTTTTTATCATCGGTTTGTTGTGGTGGTTTGTTTTGAAAATTAGGTCTTTGCTGATTGTAAGTATTGTTGGATACTTGTTGATTGCTAGGACCTTGTTGGTTGTTGTATGGAATATTTCGGTTATAGTTCTGGTTTTGATTGTAAATCGGTCTTGGCAGTTGATAATTATTCTGATAATTATTTCCAGGCCTTTGGTTTATGTATGAAATATTCTCTCTTTGTTCCATTGTTAATTCAATACTGAGACAATCTTTTGTCAAATGTGGTCCTCCACACTGCTCACAACTAATTCGTATTGAGTGTATATCTTTAGTCATCATTTCCATTCGTCTCTCGACAGCATCTATCTTTGTGGAAATGGAATCTAAGTCATGGCTAGAATCAGCTCTAGCTGCTTTAGATGATCTAACGATATCTTTTTCTGGGTGCCACTCATGTGAGTGGGAAGCAGTGTTATCAATAATTTTATAAGCATCAGTTTCGGTTTTCTTCATAATGGAACCACCAGCTGCTATATCGATGTCTTTTCTTGTAGTGATGTCGCATCCTTGGTAGAATATTTGTACTATTTGACAGGTGTCTAAACCATGTTGCGGACATCCTCTTAATAACTTTCCAAATCTTGTCCATGCCTCATATAGAGTTTCATTTGGTTTCTGTGTGAACGTAACAATTTCTCCTTGAAGTCTTACGGCTTTAGATGCCGGAAAGAATTGTTTAAGAAATTTTTCAACTAAAACGTCCCATGTATCAATCGCCCCTTCAGGTAACGATTCCAACCAATCTTTGTCTTCTCCCTTTAAAGTCCAGGGAAATAACATGAGATATATCTGTTCATCCTCCACTTCTCGGATTTTAAATAGAGTGCAGATCCTATTAAAGGTACGAAGATGTTCATTTGGATCTTCCTTCGGCGCACCACTAAATTGGCATTGATTAGTCACCATGTGTAGAATTTGTCCTTTGATTTCATAATCTGGCGCATTAATGTCTGGATGAGTAATTGCGTGACCTTGGCCAGTGCGTTAAGCTCTCATTCGGTCTTCCATACTTAAAGGTTCCAGATTCTCCATAATTGAATTTGTTGAATCGGAATCACTAGAGGATTCTGATTTAATGGTTCGTTCCTCAACAATCTCTGTTTGAATGATTGGTGGTTCCGGAGGAAAATTTAATGGTTCAGGATCTATAAATCGTCCCTGAATATTCTCCGGATTCTCAATTGTGAGGTCGGTTTCAAAAAATGGATTATCAACGGCGACAATATTAACTAGATGTCTTGATCGAGTTACAGGTGGTGAACGTACAAAAGGTGGTGAACGTCTTGCTCGGTGCATTCACTGAATATCCTATTAGTTTTTAAAAAGGAAAGAAAAATTATATAAATTATCCAATTAATAGACTTTTCTGATTTTGCCCACGTTTCGAATAGCCAAAAGATGCAGCAGAGGGGCAGGATTCGTTTGGTCTCAATATAATTGAGGACTGTTTGGCTCCAATAACCCGGTCCACGTACAAATTCAACTATTACTACGAACCAGAAAATTTTGATGTCTATCAATTTAACCACTTAAAATAAATTTTCGTAATTTTAAGAAATTTAGATAAGAAGTAGAATAAAAAATCTATGTCCTAAAAACTAGAATAGCGAGAAATATGAAAGAAAAAGAGCGTGTCGGAAAAAGATCGAAAAATAAAAATAAGAAAGAAAAAGAGTGACTTATAGAACTTAAAAACACTCGACTAACCCAACCTTATTACTATCAATAACTTAAAAGTATAATCGCAAATTGAGATTACTAATTGGAATGATAATTGATACATAGGTAAAAGGCGTCTAAAAATATTAAAGCTTACAAGTAAAACTATATCCCAAATGGCAATAACTAAAAAAGAAACTAAAACTTAAAAAGGCGTCGCAAAATTCTAAAGCACCTAAATCTTAGTCTAAAGAAAAAGCACTTAACGGATTTTACAGCAAAGCCTAAAAATCTAGAAATAAAAATATAACTATGGCAAAAACTAAGTTTAAAACTAAAAACTAGCGAAAAATACAAATATTACGCTAAAACAATTAAAAAGGGAGAAAATATAAAAATATACAAAAAGTTGTAAAAATTACAATTTTTATAAAAATATTATTTTTATATTATTTATTTATTAAAACTATTAATTTTACATTAATTAAACTAATTTAACTAAAATACAAATTAAATAAAAAGAAACTTAAAACTAATTATAATAATAAGTAATTTAGGGTTAATAATAATAATTAATAATTACTCCGTAATTAATGCTGATTAGGGTTCCTGTCACGTGTGTCAGGGCTGCTCCGCGAGTTGCGGTGCCCGAAGCAGGAAACTCCGCGAGTCGCGGGGTATCAAATTTCAGATCAGGAGCTTTCGTTTGACAGGTTTATATTTTGTTTTATTTTTTTTATTTTTCTGTTTAAATTTTCTGTTTTAATAAATATATAAAATATTTACATAAATTAAATAAAAACTTATGTTTTAAAAACTAAAATAAAAATAGAAATACTTTATAATTTTAAAAAAATCTTAAAAATAGATTTATATATATATATTTTCGGTTTTTAATTTTTTTTATTTTTTAAATTTTAAAAAGTATATATTTTACAAAAACTAATTAAAACTTAATAAGAAATTTTTTTTATATATATATTAGCGTTGCGCTTCCGGCTTTTAAGCTAGATGTTCCCCGGCAGTGGCGCCAAAAATTACTTGATGTTATGCGAGGTGTATATAAAATAGCTATTAAATTTTACAAGGAAATACTATTAAATACGATACAATTTTACACAAGATATTTATTTATTTAGAGAATGGATATACTTAAACCTTGCTACAACACTTATAGGCAGTGTACCTAATCGTACAGTAGTGTAGTTTTTAGTAAGTCCGGTTCGTTCCACAGGGAAAATCTTTTAATCAAAGCTTAACGCTATGTTAGTTTAATTTTATAAAAATACAAATATATATATAAGTAATATTATTATTATAAAGGGGGGTTTTTACCGTTTAATGACCGGTTTGTCGATTTTAAAACTTTAGTCGCAGTTAAAACAAAATGTAAAATATTAAATAAATAAAAGACTTAATTTAAAGCATAAAGTAAATAACGATAATAAAATTGCGAATAATAAAAGTGCGATAAAATAAACTTGCGATAATTAAAAAGTACGATAATTAAAAGTGCAATTAAATACAATAACAATAAAAATGCGATAATTAGAAGTGCAATTAAATATAAAATAAAGGAAATTAAATATGAAATAAAAGAATTATGCTTATTTAAACTTCCGTAATCATGATGTTTGACGTGTTGATTTTAATTTTATGCCCATGGGTTAATTGTCCTTTGTCCTGGATTATTTAATATGTCCGTCTGGTTTTTGTCCATAACAGTCCATCAGTCATAAATATAAAGTGCGAGTGTCCTCGTCAAATTATTCTTATACCCGAAGTCAAATATTCCAACTAATTGGGGACTTAAACTGTAACAAAATTTTAATACTTTGTTTAATAATTACACCAGGATGTCGACTGAGTGTAACCCAAGGTTTTAATACTTTGTTAACAATTATGCCAAGTGTCCTTGTACATAATTTCACCCCTGTTTTAATAATTCTAGTGGCTATTAATCCATTCCCGTGTCCGGTTAAATGAACGATTATTCGTACATATAAATACCCCACCCATCGTGTCCGATTGAGTATATATGGTTATTTATAGGGACGTTCAATTGTAAATCTTTATATTAAAATTAACAAACTATCATTTAGTTAAATAAATATAAAGCCCATTAATAGCCCATAGTCTAATTTCTACAAGTGTCGTTCTTTTGTCCAAACCCCAATTATGGTACAAAGCTCAATTACCCAATTTTAGTAATTAGCCCAACATCATGATTACTTTGTTTTAAATAAGCATAATAATAACTTAGCTACGAGACATTAAATTAAAAAGGTTGAACATAACTTACAATGATTAAAAATAGCGTAGCGTTACACGGACAGAATTTCGACTTACACCCTTACAACATTCGCTAACATACCCTTATTATTAGGATTTAAAATTAAAATTAAAATTTTATATATATATATATATATATATATATATATATATATATATATATATATATATATATATATATATATATATATATATATTTACGTATATATTGAGAGAGAGAGAGAGAGATTATGGATATTTAAAATGATCAGAATTCGTTTGCTTTTATAGGGAATTGAGTTCAGGGGGTCTCCGCGACTCGCGGCCTTTTCTGCCTTCAAACTCCGCGAGTCGCGGAGTTTGAAATTCCAGCTCACCAACTTTGGAGTCTTTCTTGCCGACGGATTTTTATTATTTATATAATATATAAATAATTATAAGAATTATTTAAATATTATATTATATTTATGTGCATAGTTGACTTGTAATTTTTAGTCCGTTGCGTCGAGCGTTGAGAGTTGACTCTGGTCCCGGTTCCGGATTTTCGAACGTCCTTGCGTACAATTTAATATCTTGTACTTTGCGTTTTGAATCTTGTACTCTTGTAATTTCGAGACGTTTCTTATCAATAATTGGAACCTCTTTGATTGTATTTTGTACTTTTGAGCTTTTTGGTCGTTTGCGTCTTCAATTCATCGAATCTGTATTTTGTCTTCACCTTTTAATATTTAAACGAATATCACTTGTAAATAGAACAATTGCAACTAAAAGCTTGTCTTTCTTGGGGAATAATGCTATAAAATATATGTTTGTTTTTAGCATTATCACATATATTAATATCAATATTAACATTAGTAATAATAATGAAAGTAGTAATAATAATATTGATATATTATTTATATTCTAACTTGTAATTCATATTAACTTACATTTCATTACTTATGTAATACTTAATAACATGTTTGAATATTTAATATTATATATATATATATATATATATATATATATATATATATATATATATATATATATATATATATATATATATTTATATATTATATTAATTGTGTATATAATTCATACATATATTTATATATAATTATTTTATTATTTATTTACACACAATTGTTCGTGAATCGTCGGAAGTAGTCAAAGGGTATTTGAATATAGGAACACAGTTCTAAAATTTTTGAAACTTAACATTACAGACTTTGTTTATCGTGTCGGAATTATATAAAAATTAGGTTTAAATTTGGTCAGAAATTCCCGGGTCATCACAGTACCTACCCATTAAAGAAATTTCGTCCCGAAATTTGAGTGAGGTCGTCATGGTTAACAATAAAGATGTTTTCTTGACGAATATGAGTGATAAATAGAGTTTTTTTCTTCTTCATTACCGAGTAATATAGATCAAACGATTCGGTTACTTGAAGCGTATGAGTGAAGCTATCGCAAAATAGTGGAAGGAGGAAAAATAAGTTTCGTCATAACTTTTGACGTAGTCATGGTTGAATTTAAATAGTAAGGTGCGTCTTAGCTTTTGACGTTGTCTTGGTTGAATTTCGGAATTCAAGGGATTTAAAGAAAATCTTTGAAATCTAAAAGATCTGATTCTTCGTTTAATACGGTAATTAAGATCTCTTAAATTAAATGCGGATATCTGCCTTGATTGCTATGTCGGATACTCTTATTATAAATTTACCTCTACCGTTCCATTATTTTCACTACTTCTATATTTTCTTTCCTTGATTTACATTTCCAAGGATTGTGAAAATGCTTAATCCAATTCTGATCATTGTTCTTATTCTGACTATCGCAACATTCATTCTCCTCTTCCAACTCCCACCGGAGGATTCCGTTTATTTCTACTATGCTTTAGGGATTATTGTATTTATAATCCTCCCGTGTCTTTATATTGCTATACGCACTGATATCCACGGTTTGTAATTTCGGTGTTATTTTTGGGCTTTATATTTTCTCTTATATTTCAATGTCCTTATTTCTGTTTCCTACAATCATTGTCATCCCCAGTTAATACCCTCTCCTATTTGCTGCGATTTATACTCCAATTTCTATTTCAGAGCTTTGTCCCTTCGTTTTTTCTTCTGGCGATTTGGCATCTCTTGTAATGGTCTAGAATTCGCGGATATAAGTTTTAGAAGGAACATTGCTAATGTTCTAAGAAAGGAATGGTAATGGCACAAATCTTGATTTGTTAAATTACCAGAATACCCTGGAAAAGACCGAATCATCAAGGAATATTTTCTTGATATTTTAGAGGTTTAAATAGAATACAAGAGTCATGTAACATGGCACATGATGACGTTAGAGTCTGTGAATCATCACGCCCCATTAGAAACTCGGCATGACTTACTGTAATATAATCACGTTGATCAAGTGTCATTATATTATACTAACTTATGCATCAGTTCCCAACATTACTTCAATAACATTCATATTTTAAGCTCGAAGTTTTCAGAATATAGAAACTAACAGTTTCTATATGATGTAACACTGATAGTACGAAGAGATTAATGATTTCAGATAAGAATAGTTATAAAATATCTCCAGAAATATGGAGGATATTTATAATGAAGAGTACGATGATATCTTGGAATTTCTAATATCGATGGATGATGAAGAAGATTTATCCGTAAGGGTTTAGATTCAGAAGCAAGGTATCCGCTAAAGATTTCATCAGAAACAGAGTCATTTGGATTCTTTGAAGTCAAACTTATTCTTTGTGATTTGTCCACGGCTTCCTTCATAGTTTCGCATAATCCGCTTTTCAGTACTAAATTTTCTATTGAATGTTTCCAACATAATGATACACAGGAAACACGAAGAGGTATATAATTTTGAACAAGAATATTTATGAAAATATCCTCAGAAATATCGAAGATATTGATGATGATATTTTGGAATTTCTAAGTTCGATGGTTGATGAGGAAGATTTTCTGCAAGATTTTAACATGAGTACAGAGCAAGATATTCGTTGAAGGTTTCATCGGATCCAGAATTACTTGGATTCTTTGAATATATGGTATGGTCCTTATATCTGTCCTTGGTCTCCTTCGTGGTTAGTTCAATCCGTTTTTCAGTTCCAACTTTTCTGAGCTTTTCTAACATACTATTCTTTATCATCAAACTTTTGATGATTATGGTCGTTTACGGTTGTCTATGGTTTCTGTTGCTTCATTCAGCTTTTTCAACATTCAGAGTATTGATTTATGACTAAGTGCTTTTCAGAATTCCAGAAGGAGAGATCATAATTCTAAGAGATAAATGTCATACATATAACTGTGATGTAGATATGCTGTGAGTTTTCAAAGTACTGATTGCTGATTCCCGGTAATTGGTATGGCAGTTCTCGTTACAAGATGCGGATGAGTATATGATAGGGTTTTAATGAATAAATATAATGATTTGTCAGAGAGATTTAAGCCAAGAAGTAACGAGGTTGCTAGTATGTCTACTGGTAATATGGTGGAATATAAAAGAATTCTCCGACATCAAAAGGGTAATCGTATATATCAGGATTATAGTAAGGCTACTTCGAATGAAAAGTCGAAGTTGACTTGCTGGAGTTGTGACAAAATTGGCTACCTTGAAAAAGGATTGAAAAGTTATTTTCGGTAATAACAACGCCAAAGGAGCTAGCACAGACATGGTTTAAACGTTTACTCAGGTTCCGAGTGTGTTCAGGTGCATAACTATATGCATCAATCTTTTCTTCGGTAGATGAAGCGCGGTTGATTCATCCTTTCAATTGAGGTGTTTTCAAGAATCATGAAAGGTTTGAACGCAGATTAGAATTGTCAAGATACAATGGGGTTTAAGATAAAATCAAGTGGCAAACTTGAAGAAATGTTTAGTTTCATAAGTTATAATCAATATTTTAATTCATTTTAATTGTCCAATGTTTTTAGTCCACAGTCGATAGTCCATAGTTGACAGTCCAATAATTCATATATAGTTTAATATATAATATTCGAATTAATTAATACGTATCGTGACCCGTATTCGTCTCAGACTCGATCACAACTCAAAGTATATATATTATTATAGAATCAACCTCAATCCTGTATAGAGAACTCGATCATTACTGCATATAGAGTGTCTATGGTGATTCCAAATAATATATATAGATGTGTCGATATGATATGTCAAAACTTTGTATACGTGTCCCGATATTTAAAGTGCGTAAAATAAATAACATAAATTAAATGACGATAAATAAAGTGCGTAAAGTAAATAACAGAATTTAAATGACAATAAATAAAATTGCGAGAATATAAATTGTGATAAAATAAATTGCGATAATTAAATTGCGATAAATAAAATGTAATACGGAATTAACAGTTAGCTAGGAACAGTTAGCTAAGATTTTGTTAGCGTGGTTTCTTAATAAAATTTAATATTATTAATTAGTCTGTTTTCTAATCAATTTTTATTGTGTCCATTATTTCTTCATTATGCCACTTGTTGGATTCTGATAGGTCAAAATCCAAATATGAAATTGAATTTAAATAAAAAAAATAGTTATTCTTTAGTGAACGGATACGTATCTCGGTGGTTGTAAATAGAATAGTGAATAACTGTTGAATCAGATTCGAAGAATATACAGTGTAACTTATTATTGTGAAATTTAAATATTCCTCGGGTATTACCTACACGTTAAAATATTTTCACCATTAACAGTTTGTACAAAAGAATTTTTTTTTAATTACAATCTTTTTGAAAACATATATACATATATATTTTCTTCAGATGTAATCATGGATTTAATGAGTCAATATGATATTAAACTCATTTGATTTATCGTTAGAACAAGAATATATAATCTCTAACATATTAGAGATTACATAATCACCATATCGAACGAACATAAATGATATAGAACGATTCATAGAACAATAATTATATTCGAGGTACAAAATGAGATGTCGAGGCATGGATTGTTGATGGTACTGGTGTTGTTACTGATGGTTCTGTTAATGCCGGTGATGTTGCTGAAGCTGGTAAGTTTTGCACCATATTCTCCAAATTGATTACTCGAGCGCGAAGCTCGTTGACTTCTTCGATTATCCCGAAATGATTGTCGGTCGGAACGAGCGGATGAATAAGGTTTAGAATCTGAGTTATGATATAGTCGTGGTGAGATATTTGTAAAATGAGGGTGAAATGGTGTTACAAACAGGCTCGCCGGTAAGTGCTTCAGGTTCTTCGCCAAAAGGTGAATTCGGTTAGTGGATGGGATCGCCTTCTGCGCGTCTCCATTGATTAAGTTGACTATGAATCCATCAGATGAATTGGGGATGGATGATTGGTTGATTCATTCTGGTGTCGTTGCTTCCGGAGCTTAGATGACTATCCATTCTGAATAACTGTCGGAATAACTATCGAAATAACTTATTGGAATCTGAGGAACTCGAACTGGTTGAGGGATTCATCTCGTACGATCGGATGAAAGATTTTCGATAAGAATTAGATTATAGGATGTAGATTAGTACCCTGCAATACATAATTTACACATGCATATATAATACTAAAATCCCATAAATTACGGAGGAATCTACAAAATACAACAGGAAAAGTTACCGTAACAGATACGCTAAGATATGAAGTAGCAGATACGCTAAGATATGAATTTTGTCTATACATTATTCATGCAGTCAATGCAGTAAAACGTGTCTAGACTAAGAATGATAAGCAAGTGATTTCCTAAGGATGATAATCAGATGATTTCTGACTAGAAATGATAAGCAAAACTTTTGACATACAGACACGGTCGAAGTCCAGACTCACTGATGCATCCTAACTACTTATCAGTTAGACACACTAATGCAGACCTGGTTCGCTAAGACCTCTGCTCTGATACCAACTGTAGAGACCCGTCCTAATCCATCCGGACGAATTCCATATCGATTATAAACGATTCACAACAGTTGATTACATCGCGAGGTACTTGACCTCTATATGATACATTTTACAAACATTGCATTCAATTTTAAAATACAATTTTTCTTTACAACGAAAATTGACGGCATGCATACCATTTTCAGAACATATCCAACTATAATTGACTTAATAATAATCTTGATAAACTCGATGACTCGAATGCAACGTCTTTTGAAATATGCCATGAATGACTCCAAGTAATGTTTCTAAAATGAGCAAATGCACAGCGGAAGATTTCTTTCGTACCTGAGAATAAACATGCTTTCAAGCGTCAACCAAAAGGTTGGTGAGTTCATTAGTTTAACATAAATAATCATTTCACAATTTTAATAGACCACAAGATTTCATATTTCCATTTCTCATAAACATAAGTCCCATGCATAGAGACAAAAATATCATTCATATGGATTGAACACCTGGTAACCGACATTCACAATATGCATATAAGAATATCCCCATCATTCCGGGATCCTCCTTCGGACATGATATAATTTTCGAAGTACTAAAGCATCCGGTACTTTGGATGGGGCTTGTTGGGCCCGATAGATCTATCTTTAGAGTTCGCGTCAATTAGGGTGTCTGTTCCCTAATTCTTAGAATACCAGACTTAATAAAAAGGGGCATATTCGATTTCGATCATTCAACCATATAATGTAGTTTCAATTACTTGTGTCTATTTCGTAAAACAGTTATAAAAACAGTGCATGTATTCTCAGTCCCAAAAATATATATTGCAAAAGCATTTAAAAAGGGATTAATGAAACTCACCATAATGTATTTTGTAGTAAAAATACATATGACGACAATGAACAAAAGTAGGGTTGGCCTCGGATTCACGAACCTATATCATTTGTATCTTTATTAATACACATAAACGTAATTGAACAATTTATTTATTATATCTTAATTTATATATTATATATTTAATTTGTGTATATTTTCATAATGTTCAATATCTATATAATTATATTAATATATTCCTATTTATTTATACACATATTTGTTTAGTGTTTTATTTAAAAAAATCAATAGTTTGTTATATGTACGTTTTAAATAAATAATATTAGTAAGTTTTATTTATATAGTTATGTGAAATATTAATATATGTAATAAATATATTTTATGCACAAAATATTTATTTGCTTAAAATATAGTTTTTGATACAATAATGATTTACTAATAATAATAATAATAATAACTTTATTAATAATAATTCTAATAATGATACTGTT
The DNA here is from genome assembly GCF_046630445.1 of Rutidosis leptorrhynchoides. Lineage (NCBI taxonomy): Eukaryota > Viridiplantae > Streptophyta > Magnoliopsida > Asterales > Asteraceae > Rutidosis > Rutidosis leptorrhynchoides. The sequence goes on from NC_092336.1 coordinate 268,145,516, forward strand.
AATGTTGATACTTATAATAATAATAATATTAGATATCTTATTGATAATGATAATATTAATAATCATATTAGTCAATAATAATACTTATTTTGATAATAATAATAATATTTATAACAATGATAGTAATAATAATAACTATATTAACACTAATCATGATAATCATAATAATGATACAATGTTCATATTAATTTTAGTAATAATAATAATAATAATACTAAATATTAGTATTTTGTAATGGTAATAATGTTAGTAATGATTTACTTACCATAATTATAACAATAATAATAAGTGTTAGTTAAAGATACTAATAATTTTAATATTAGTAATAATAATAATCAAATTAATAATAATAGTCAAATTAATAATAATACCAATGATAATAATTATAACAATAATAATAATAACAATAATAATAATACTATTAATAATAATAATAATAATAATAATAATAATAATAATAATAATAATTTCTAAAAAAGAAAACTACCTTAGAAAAGGCCCTAAAAAAGAAATGCACCCAACCGGGCTCGAACCCGAGACCTCTCGAATACCCAACACATTCTTTACCACTCGTCTGTTTCTATTTTTCTGATTACATACTCAGCGCAATTAAATATAACCCGCCTCAGCTAGTTCTCCTTCTTCTTCACCTTCCCATTCACTGGAACTCCTTCTAATCCTCACGGTTTTAATAAAATTTTAATTTATGAATATAAATTGAAAAGCAAACGACTAGTTTGGGTATCCTAATGTCAGAATCAGATCGAACAGAAAAATAATAAAAAAATAGTAGTAACAGATATTGAAGAACACGAGTATGAACTTAAAACTGATTTCGACACTAGAGGCTATGAGAGCCTACGAGTTCTTCATGAAAAAGGTTCACAATTGTGATTAGAAACTAATTGAATCGTTAATTTAACTTAACATGTAAAAACAAACTCGAATTTAATGATGAACACTTCGTTGACTTTTTAGCAAATAAACTTTGACTCAAAAATTCGATTTCAATTCAGTAAATTAAGGATTGAAACTTCTCAGATAGATTAAATAGAAGGTTTCTAACAACACTACATTTATAGATTTTAAAAAATACTTCGATTTCGATTTTTGATAAAAATAAGTATGAAACAGAGGTATCGAGCTGACACGGTATCTTTTTCAGTTTTAATTTAAGGAATTTAACTAATTACTTTTGATAATTGATAATGATAAACGTTGGAATGATTTATCTATAATACCTGTGTACAGAATCGATTTATAGTAATGAACTTGACAGTTGATTCAATCAGGAATAAACAGAAACAAAAAAAAATATAGTGGATATTGATTATAACTAAATTGTTTGATTATGGAACTTTATGGAAATTAATCGTACCAATCAACAGACAAAAACAAGAGTTTAATACAGTTGATTGAGAAGTAAACGGATTCTAGCTCTAGATATATAAATCTGTTTATAAATAAATAAGTAAGTAACTATATAATAATATTAATACTCATAATAATTATATAAGTAATAAAAATAATAAAACTAATAATAATGGTAATAATATCAATAATAATAATAATAATTATATTAATATTAATAATAAATGATAATGATATATATAAAAAATATGATAATGTTGATAAGATTAATAATACTAATCATAATAAAAATGATATCACTAATATTATAACTAATACTAGTAACAACAGCACTTATAATAATATGTATAAAAAAATGATATCAAATTAAATTGTATTACTTTTATAATAACGATTCTTAATGGTAAAGGTAAAAAATACCTAATAATATAACAATATTGTTAATTAACATTAATGAAAATGATAAAAATAATAATACTATTAATAATGATGTAACAAGTTACATGTAACAACTTTTAATAATATTAATAATACAGATATTAATATCAATATTAACATTAGTAATAATAATGAAAGTAGTAATAATAATATTGATATATTATTTATATTCTAACTTGTAATTCATATTAACTTACATTTCATTACTTATGTAATACTTAATAACATGTTTGAATATTTAATATATATATATATATATATATATATATATATATATATATATATATATATATATATATATATATATATATATATATATATATATATATATTATATTAATTGTGTATATAATTCATACATATATTTATATATAATTATTTTATTATTTATTTACACACAATTGTTCGTGAATCGTCGGAAGTAGTCAAAGGGTATTTGAATATAGGAACACAGTTCTAAAATTTTTGAAACTTAACATTACAGACTTTGTTTATCGTGTCGGAATTATATAAAGATCAGGTTTAAATTTGGTCGGAAATTCCCAGGTCATCACAAACATTACCACTAACTCTACTACTACCATCTACCTGCTCATTTGACAGAAAATCTTCCGAAACAGTTAGAAACACCAGATTAAGAACCACTATAACCACCAACCTACTTTTTCCCCCTATAAGACATACTATTAATGCAAACTAACAATATATCCATTTAGAAACAGAAATTATGAAGTTAAAGGGCAAAATTTAGCAACGACACTCGGTTACCCAATAAGCAAATTTAAAAAAAACACAAAAAAGAAAACAGAGAATAGACACTTACAGTTGGATGAACTGGTTACAAAAAACACCAACCTTTTTTGTAGTAACTGGTTACATGGCAGCAACCAAAACAATGCAGGTACAACCCTATAATTCCGTAGACTCGTAAGTTCAAAATAAATAATAAATATGAATATGAATATGAATATGAATTATGCTGTGTATAAAATGAAATGTATGTGAATTATAATGAACCTACCTATGGGAAAGTTTGAACTTCACTAACTGAGAAATCGAAATGCATCAACAAAAGTACTTGAAAAACGGCAAGCAAAGGTACAACAAACCCAAAAAACCTGCAACGGCAACAACAATTTTAAAACGAACAAAAAAAAAGGAAGAGGGTTATATGTGACGACCCGGAAATTTTTGACCAAATTTAAACTTAATCCTTATATGTTTCTGACACGATAAGCAAAGTCTATAATGTTGAAATCTCAAAAACTTTGAACTGTGTTCATATATTCAATTGACCTTCGACTGCTCTCGACGATTCACGAACAATTAATTGTAAATAGATTTGTGTGTATGTATATATAAATAATAATTCGAAATATAATTTGAAGTATTATATGATATTATAATAATTATTATTTAAAGCATATCAATATATAAATAAAGTATATTAAAAAAAATATTAAATGATTGTAATACTCGTTGGACGTTTTGATTATTATTTAGAGAAGTTTAATTCGAACTTATGTGAATTTAAAATAAACGGTGATTCGAAAATAAGTTCTATAAATTTTTAGGATTACTAAAAATGTATTTAGGATCTAGTTATTAAATTTTAACACTTTTTATATTTTACATTAGATCGAGCGCGGACAGTTAAGTTAATAGTTAATGACTGAATTTTATACCATAATGACCAAAATAAATAAAGCTATTTAATTTAAAAATATGGGATTTTTCTGAAGACTTTTTATCCGCCACGGTTTAGCAACGGACTACGAATTATCACCCGTGGAGAACTGTCAGCAGATTAAAATTATTGAGAGGCTGCTATGTATTATTTATTATATTAAAAGTCACACATGGGTTATTTATATATCCTTATATATATTTCTGTATGTTGGATCCACTCATCATGTAACCACCACTCACCCACCTTATTCATCGTATTCGAAAATGAATAAAGAACATCACTGCTACTACTTTAGAATAGCTGTTTATCTCTTTTGTTTCTCATTCCTTCGTGAACCCATCTTAAATCAAACCACCTACAGCTATGTTTTCATTTCATTCATGAGAACACCATTAATAACCATCAAACTAGTATGCTGCTAATTCTCGTCTTCTTCTTCTGTTTGGCAAAACAATCACCATCTCATCATGTCCACTCCAACAACACCATGAAATCATTTTTGTTTCTGTAATCAACCGCCACTGTGTCTACTTCATTCTTATTTCTATTCAAGCAAACCGAACTACATATATCTAGTTGATTGTTCCTGTTTTTCGTTTGATCATCCAACCTTAAATCATAACAAATCATCACCTTCAAACAAACACTTGATCCATGGCTACTACTAACCTACCGTTTATGTTACTGCTTCATTTTTGGTTCCTGTACAACAATAATGAAGTTAATGAGCCATCGTTGGGGAACCAAGCTACTACTACTGTATGCTTCTTCTACTATTCCGGTTAACCCATAAACCACATCACCACCGGAGGTCATCACAATCCACATATATCATCAACCTCTTACAACTACCTTTTATTTCGTGCTCGATTTTTCTAGTGTGACTGATTAGTTCAAACACTATCTTCACAACAATAAATCCCGCTACTTGAGCTATCCTAGTTCGGTATTCTATGCAAACTAGATCGAAACCCACTTTAGTTTTCTGTTGTTCGAAAGTACAACACCAATCAACACTTCATTATCTTCATCATCCTTAGTCGAACACCACACCACTTAACCACTCTTAAACTACTTATTGTCCCTCTTTGGTTTATAACCAAAACACGACACCACTGCACCATCACCGTAAACTTCACTACCTAATTATGTGAACCACTCTCATCACCATCTTCAACATAAAGCCACCACCTTTGATCACCCCATAACTGTCACCATGTTACCTCCTCGTTAATATTCAGTCATCCTTCGAACACCCTTGTTTACTATAACTGTGACCAATCAAACACCACCACCACATGTTCAAATAAATCGCCACATGCTATTGTTTTAGTTCGATTTACAGCTATTATGTTGACTCGACGAGAAAACATGAAGGTATGATGCTCATGCTCAGCTCCTTGTACGAAACCCACCATCAAATCTTGTTTAAAATAATGAGGGTACCATAATTTATGATAACAACCCTTACATTCTTTTTATTGCTGGCCGACAAGCTATTAAACAAAAGAACCACTTGTTTTATTTTATTCAAGTAATGCTCAATAACTGTTTCCTATTTCGGTGTCTTTTTTTTTTTTTTTTTTTTTTTACAAAACCACAGCTGAACCCATATTCGTTAATTGATAACGGGTTTGCAGTTGGTCGTATTGGGCTACTATTGGGCTATTAGAAACCCACATCGACTGCTTTTGTTGCTGTACACATATTCGATGAAGCAAACGATGTTGCTACTCGATTTTTCGAAGATATCTCACCTGTTGCAACTATAAACTTCTGGTTCTAATTCTAATTCTGTAAAAATGATGAAGAAATGGCGTGATAATAATGATAGAAAGAACGAGATTATGATGATGGCAATGGAAAAAGATGAAGATATTGATATAGTTAAAATGGTTGAAGACGAAGATGATTATGGATGATGAGTCTATGATGATGTTGTATGATGACGATGATGGTGTTTATGATCGAGAAAGATGACGAGAGTAAGATATTGATGATGATCATGGAAGAATGATTATGATGACGATGATATTACCGATGATGATGATGATAAACGTAATTAATATAGATGATGATAGTTAATGTTAATTTGAAGATCGCGAGTTTATGTAAAGTTTAGAAAGATGAAGAGGAAAAACCGAAATTACTAGTTAAAAAGAAAATTATGTACCACACGGACCAGAAAAGGGAGATAGATCATATGGTTAGGGGTGTTTGGTTTAACTGAGAGGTCTCGAGTTCGAGTCCGGGTAATGGCGTTTAATTTTTGGAACGCTTATTTCTTAAGGTTCGTGAATCCGAGGTTAACCCTGCATTGTTCAGTGCCGTCATATGTATTTTTACTACAAAATACCGTATTGTGAGTTCATTTGCTCCCTTTTACTCATTACATTTTTGGGACTGAGAATACATGCGCTGTTTTTACAACTGCTTTATTAAATGCTTTTGAAATATATTTTAAACTGCGACATGAAATGCTTTTATAAATGTTTGACGAGATAGACACAAGCAAAACATTCCTCGAATGAATTATTATGCAGACAGAAGTTCTGTGAATTATTATTGAATTAGTTGGATGTTATAATTGCCACTAATTGTTATGAATATTTTCCCCTGATTATTATTGCTTGGTAACCTAAGAATTAGAATCGGGTATGACCCTAATTCACGCGAATCCTAAAGGTAGCTACCGGGTTTAACACCCCCACCCAGAATGTTCACTAGACGGAAGAGCTAGTGGGCGTGGTGTTTAGTACTTCGAGGTTTATATATTATACAGATGAGATGTTCTGTTTTGGGGATATTATTGATGCGCATTATATGTTAAGGTCGGTTACCAAGCCAAGCAATGAATGAAAAGTGAATGTTATGTATCGAGAGAATGATTTTATACACAAGTTATGTGTATGATATTTTTGTACACGAGATATGTGTACGGTTACTAAGATTTATGAAAATGGTTTCGTACACGAAATAGGTGTACTGTATTTAAATCTTGTGGTCTATCAAAATGATGAATTTTATTGTTTTATGATAAACCTATGAACTCACCAACCTTTTGGTTGACACTTGAAAACATGTTTATTCTCAGGTATGAAAGAAATCTTTCGCTGTGCATTTGCTCATTCTAGGGATATACTTGGAGTCATTCATGACATATTTCAAAAGACGTTGCATTCGAGTCGTTGAGTTCATCAAGATTATTATTAAGTCAATTATAGTTGGATATATTATGAAATGATATGCATGCCGTCAACTTTCGATGTAATGAAAGTTTGTCTTTTTAAAAACGAATGCAATGTTTGTAAAATGTATCTTATAGAGGTCAAGTACCTCGCGATGAAATCAACTATTGTGAATCGTTTATAATGTATATGAACGGGTCCTTTCATTATACAATAATTTCTTGTACTGTAACATCTGCTAAAACTCATAGCAAACAGATCACTAGCACTTTATAGAAAAAGGGTCAGTTATGTCATAGATTCCATTATAACACGAACAACCACAACCTAGAACACATAAAAGGAAGCAAGCAACATCAAGAACAATAAACGAACACAACATCAAATAAACACAATAAATAAACGCACCTGGAAAAAGGATAAATTACAATTGAAGAAGGGAGCGAACACTACAATTAACACAAACAATCAGGCAACAAATAACAAGAAACTCAGGACCCAAAATTGCAAAACAAACTAAAAACGAAATCAGTGATAATTACCTGTATAGAACAAAAGATGAGAGGAAGTATCCACATAGCTGCTGAAAATTTCTAGATCGAGAGAAAAAGAAGTGAGTGTAGGTCAGATCTGAAATATGTGGCTTAAAAAAAGTGTGGCGTGTTTTTGTTGATTAATGAAGAAAGGAGGTGAGGTTGAAGGTAAGGGAGAAAGCATAGTTGAACAGAAGAAGTGTCGGGAGATGTTGAGCTGAAAAGAAAAAGAAAAGAAATTCTAAAGTGGAGCAAAAGGTGAGCAGTAGACGTATGTGAGTGAAGGGTGTAAACGTGGACCAATGAGAGAAGAAAAAACACACTTGTTATTAGTACTAGTAAAACTAGTAAAATGACCCGTGAAATCACGGGTTTGTTTAAACGAAACAAATAAATGACATGTTTTAGGTATTTAGTGAATGTAAATGCTGAAGTCATTTATTTTAATGATCCGTTTGACTAAGAAACTTGTTCTTTTTTTTACAAATATATAGAGACATGTATTTTCGCATACATATGTAACGTAATTAATTTCGTAAAAAGAATCCGTTTTTAAATATTAATAACATAATAATTATAATTATAATTATTGTATTAAAAGTAAATAATAATAATAAAATTCGGTCAAAGTTGAGTATTTATATTTTTAATAGTAATATTAATAATAATAATTAGTAATAATAAATGCCTTTTAAATTTTTTTAGAAAATTAAAATTACAATTTAGGAGAGATTAGTATTTCTTTTTATAAAAGATTTCCTATTATTTTTTAATTAAATTAATATATAATTATGACATCATTATTATGAAAATTAAAGGGTAATTAGCTTAATGATGATATCATCATTTTAGAGGTTTATATGACTATATAGATGTGTATGATGTGTATAATACAATTTTTTTGAGCTCATATTTAGTGTTTTATCGATTATTTGTCATTTGAATTTTAATAATTCTAATGAACGGGTTCATAATTTATGCTTTTATAATCAATCTAATATTTTCGATACAAATGTTATCAACAATAAAATACACGCTCATAAAACTTGTAAAATTTTTTTATAAAAAATAAGAAACAAAAACTGGTGAGATATATATAGCGATTAGCGACTGATACATACACATGTTGAATCCCCCAAAAAGGAGTGGTCCTTTGTTGTCGCCGTTCTCATCACCATCACTCCTCCCCCAATTCCGATCAAATAATTCACAAATTTCTGTTTAATCACGTCAAATATCCAGCGATCTAATGCTATTGCAGGTCGGTTTGTTATTCCTTTTATTATTATTATTATTATTATTAATATACGAAATACATGTATATCTATTCAATTCAGTGATCTAGGGTTCTTATTTTCAGTTTTTTTTTTTTTTTATCTCGTATTAAAAATGTTCAATATATCTATATGAATTTTGTTAGCCGCTATCATTACAATTGTATTAAGATTGGATCTGAATGAATTTCAAAATTATGACATGGTTTTGCATAAATTTGATGGATAATATATTTTGTATGCTTTAATTTAAGATCTTTGGTTCGAGTTTTTTGGTTTGAATCCAGGAAGGAATAATTAATTGTGAATTAAATGTGTTCTATTTTTTAGTTTCAAATGTTAAATTTTGAAATTGCAATCTTATAAGCAATGTGGGAGATTCCTTTTTTGTGATTAATTTGTTTACGGTTTACGTTGTGAACTGGTTTGATTATTTGCCTAAATATCAAACCAAAATTATACACTTTCTACTTTATTCCGTTTCTTAGGGATGAAGCAAAATCCCACAATTAAAGAAAGCCTTTGTTAATCAATTGATTTATATTTGCAACCCTAATCTTGCATTAACACTCCAAATTATAATAACAACCAAGGAATAGAAACCAGAGATGGGCGGCAGAGTATAAAGAAAACGGGCCTAAGAAACGGAAGTATTTTATGTTAGTGTGATTTTACCGTCACTTAAACAACCGAATGCTAGGATTCGTTTTGTACTTCAGTTGATTTGTTGCAGTTCAGTTTAGTGGCGCTTATACTGTTCTGTATGCATCATGTTTGTAGTTTTCGAAGGTTTGATTGCTCAAATAACAACTAACACAACTTTTCTTTATCTGCAGGTATATGAATTAATGCTGTAAACAGTGAAAACTTTTTATAAGTGATGATATAGTAGCAACATATTGCTTGGTGAAAATAAATACAGTTATATGGCAGATGGTGTATCAAGCTTCTGGGGTCCGGTCACATCCTCCCATGAATGGTGTGAGAAGAATTATGTATTTTCTTCTTACATTGCTGAGTTTTACAATACCATTTCAACTATTCCATGCATTCTTTTGGCACTCATCGGCCTTTTAAGTTCCCTGATACAACGTTTCGAGAAGAGATTTAGTGTTCTACACTTGTCAAATATGGCACTTGCTATTGGAAGCATGATGTATCATGCTACACTACAACACGTGTAAGTAAACATTTTATAATAATATAATTAGGCTCTCTGCGTTTCCAGAATATTGAGTTGAGCATTTCATCTGATTAAATTTTTCCCTGTGTTTGAATTTTACACACGTTTTCCATGTTCTAAATGTTATAGGCTATATTCTTGAAGTAAATAAGCTACAACACATAGTTCAATATATATGATCTTGTTTGCTATTTACCTTAAGAATGTGCTATGATTACGTATATTCATGTGTGCGAAGTTATTGGACACACTATCTTTTCATTGTTGACAAGCATGCTTTGTAACCAAGTGTTTTGATAAACATTTTTTTGAACACACCTTTAGCTGTAAATGGTTGAATCAACCTAGCTTTTTTGGGTATTAATATATGTCTTAATGCAAGTCATCCTTTTTTATTACAGTATGATATTTGTGACCCTATTCAGTGATATTTAATTTTTGAGAAATACTAAATTCACACAAAAAACATTCACACAATGATGTCCTCCTGTTCCGTGTCTCGATGGTACTCTTTAGAACCACTTTTCAATTCAGTCTGGAAAGAATATATATTTGAATAAAAACTTTGTCATCACAATTGTTCATGATTATGAAGGTTAATTATCTACTAATCAAGGTTTACTTTTAATTTCACCTGCAGACAACAACAAAGTGATGAAACTCCAATGGTGTGGGAAATGCTTCTCTACATATATATCCTCTATTCACCCGATTGGCATTATCGTAGCACAATGCCTACGTTCCTCTTCCTCTACGGCGTCTCGTTTGCCGTTATCCATTCCGTAATCCGTTTCGATATCGGCTTCAAAATCCATTACGTGATGCTATGCCTATTGTGCATTCCCCGGGTTTACAAATACTACATATATACACAAGACACATCCGCCAAAAGACTTGCAAAATTTTACGTGGCTACTCTCCTTCTTGGTAGCTTGTGTTGGTTAGTTGACCGATTTTGCTGCAGTCAAATATCAAGTTGGCCAGTCAACCCGCAAGGTCACGCGTTATGGCACGTCTTAATGGGATTCAATTCGTACTTTGCAAACACGTTTCTGATGTTTTGCCGTGCCCAACAAAGAGAGTGGGACCCAAAAGTAGTTTATTTTATGGGCGTTCTTCCGTACGTAAAGATTGAGAAACAAAAGACTCAATAAGATGGCGATGGAAGTAGATACAAGATTCCGGGACCCACGAAGATAGCAGGAGGTAACATTCCAGATCGATTTGGTTTTCTTTAATATGGTTTTTGATTGATGAATTGACAAGGTTAGGTTTTTTTGTGAACTTCTAGTTTGTGAAAGTAGGATGTTTCATGTTTGTGTAACATATCCTATGGTTTTGTTTAGCTTTTCATGACACAGTTCAAGGAATGTAGTTGCATCATTTTTATTAAAGTTATAGGTTTATTTTTCTGGTTCAATTTAGTAAGGTTGCAAAGAAGTTTGCATATGTAGTACGTTGTTTATCTGTGGAAGTTTGCAACTACTCGGTTTCTGCAACTCTCAGAATACTCTGTCAAACTCGGTCAAAACTCGAGATTACTCGAAAAATTTGGTCAAAACTCGGCCAAAACAACATTCGATCAACATTCGATCAACATTCGAGTACTCCCTGAAAAGTCACGACTAAGTAATCACTGAGTAGCAATTTTTGTAACCTTGAATGTCACTTGATATTTTGACAAGTGGACTGATCCTTTAAACGAACACTCTTTACAAATTGTAAAAGTGACATTTTCTATAGAATATCCTTACGTATCCGGTGTATAAGTTTCTGCATGAAGTATGATATGTTCGTGAGAAACCTTTTGAAAAAAGGTCAGAAATAAGTAACCAAGGGTGCAAATATTAAAAGATTAATGCTGAGAAGAGTGAAGGTTAATTACCGATATATGCGGTACGGTTACTATTTTTCTGAATTTGCCACTGTTTCTATTTGCCTCTTTTTGAAAAGGAGTGTCTGATTCGAAATCTTCTAGATTAAGTGATAAAAAATAACAATTTTACTTACTGAATTAAGAGTCGTACAGAGAAACAGATTATTAAGTGTACTTTTTATACATTTAAATTATAAATAAGGCTCTAGTTATTGAGTCGACAGCAAGCGTCGATTTATTGGCGACTTGACTGAAATCTTAGAGCCTAAATTAAATTTCATGCATAATTTAAAACTCATTAAAATTTGATTTTACCATTTTCATGGCGCCTCTTTATCCGTCGAATAGAGAGAAGTATGACTTTCTCTGCTTTTGAGAGTGTTTTCACTCTGGGTGGAGAAATGACTTGTCTTTATTCACGGATATGGGAATGATTATCGACATCTCAACTCCTTCATACACCACTTAACCACTTATGCGGTATTGAGTTTTGTTGTTGTAAATTATATGGATAAATATGAAGAAAAAAAAACCCATACACAGACTAATATAATTGTTTAAAATCGTTAATTTTGTTTATAAACTCTAAAATTTTAGGTTGTATTCTTGAGATTTATTTAGGATGAAAAGAAGAGGAGATTGATAGATTAGAAAATTCCAGCGATTCTCGAGTTTTAAATTTTAGCGGAAATGAGAGGTGAGGAGATGATTAGCAAGGATAGTACCTTTATATTTTGTCACCAAAACTCTCCTCCCATATTTGGACGGATTGGAAAGGATAGTAAAACACTCGCATCCCCTCTCCACTCGTTTCCGCTAAAAGAAAGACTCGAGAATACAACCTTAGTTTAAATTCATTTTTAAACATGTCTGTTCAGATGTACAATCTTTATTATTTTTCAGAAAGAAAATGTTGTACAGGTCTTTTGAACCATCCACTACGCACTATCTGGCACCAAAACGACGCCCAATGTGAGGCGTCCTTTTCAACAAAATGGTGGAGTGTCTTTTATATTTTGACATGTAAAAATGACAACCCACAACCAATCACATATATTAGAATTAGTTTATTTCTTTTTCACATAATCATTAAATTACATTTTTTGTCACTCAAAATCTTCTCATTACACTCCCCATAACATTACTTGTAACACTGAAAAAAATAATAACATTATCAGATCACATTCATCTCACTTTAAAATCCCTCAAAATTTTCTCACAAAGTCTTCATAACGGCAGCATTCATAATGGGGTTGTCTTAGGCACACCGGACCTCGAAGAAGCCCCACATGTTCACCTATGCAAACATAACATGTTTACATTACACATGTTCTTCTGCGATTTGCTTAATTGACTACCACATATTTTTCTATAGACTTTGTTGATTAATTGATTTTGAGTTAATGTTTCTTGTTCTTCCATTATTGATGGATCATCTTCGTTTGAGATTCATATTTGATTATTTTTGGATGATTAAGCTGCCATATTTGGATTTACACGCTCAAAACCAAACACTAAGGGTGCGATTGATAAAGTCAAAAAACTGAATGATTTTGGTGCTAAATGTTTCATAATATGAATTATTCAACTGGTTCTTAATGTGAAAGAAAATAACTTGTTTGATAATCATTATGAACGGATAATGTGAATGTTATAAAATTAACTTATTAACCTTTGACATGAACAAAAACTACAGTATAGATTAATAAATATTCTTGATATAATTTAAAGAGCACATTACATAAAATTTAGGTGTTTAATGGTTATAAGATAGTTCTAGCTCTGAATAGTTCAACACTTGATGGTTTCAACATCTGTCATTCAGAGGTCAGAAACAAACGCGCTGAATGGTTCATCATTCAGCATTGAACCCTTCAATTAAAAAGTAAACAAACGCACATAAGACTATAGATAACAACCGATCAAACATGAATTAGGTGATCCTTATATCCATATTCATTTAATTTTGTTCATTTATATTTATATCCATTTAAATCTAGTTCATCCATCTCTTGGCTTCTTTATAGCTATTTTCTATGCTAGTTCTGTCTGCTAGTGTACCCCCTCTAAAGGAGGTGAGCTCCCGAAACCTCGCTTGTTTAAGCGCGACTTTAGTTTGGACCTCGTCGTTAAGCCACCATGATTCTCTACAACCATTTTGGGCTCTCGACGTCCCAACTGCCACTCCCAAGGATTCTTTTGCCACCCCTCTAATAGTGGACGCTAGGTTGTTCCACATCTGATCTGCATCAATAAAGGCTGCATTTTCCATTTCAGCACCCATTCTTTCAACAACATTAGCTCTAAATCTTGGGAGAAGCAAAGATCGCCGTTACACGTGCAAAAGATAAAGCTTACGAAGACTTATATAAGAGACTAGACACTAAAGAAGGGGCAAACGACATCTACAGGATAGCCAAAGCTAGGGAACGTCGGCGAAGAGATCTGGTTAACATCAAATATATCAAGGATGAAGCAGGTCAAAGCATAGTGAAGGAAGACAAAATTAGGAAACGATGGGAAGAATATTTCTCATCCCTTTTCGATGGGGGAAGGACTAGGAATGGAGAACCACATGGCTATGATATGGCCCCACAATACCAAAACAACTGTTTCTGCACGAGGATCAACCATGGGGAAGTTAGAGTGGCCCTACGCAAGATGAGGAGAAACAAAGCAGTAGGACCGGACCAAATCCCCATAGAGGCGTGGCGGTGCTTAGGCGATGATGGGGTTAGGTGGTTGACAAACCTTTTCAACACGACGTTTAGAAGCGCAAAAATGCCAATGGAGTGGAGACTGAGCGAGGTTATTCCCATTTACAAGAACAAAGGGGATGCGCAGACGTGTAGTAACTATAGAGGTATAAAGTTACTTAGCCATACCATGAAACTATGGGAGAGAGTGATTGAGAATAGGCTTAGACGCGAGACAAAGGTGTCAGAGAATCAATTTGGGTTCATGCCAGGACGCTCCTCGATGGAGGCAATTCACATTATTAGAAGTCTTATGGAGAAGTATAGAGAGAAACAAAAGAACCTACACATGGCTTTCTTAGACTTGGAAAAAGCTTATGATAGTGTCCCACGAGAGTTGATTTGGAAGATCCTTAATAGTAGAGGTATCCCAAGTAGGCATATAAGAGCTATTATGGACATGTACCAGGGGGCGAAAACTCGCGTTCGGACGACAGTAGGATACACAGAGTATTTCCCAGTAGAAGTAGGTTTACATCAAGGATCTGCTCTTAGCCCTTTTCTTTTCGCTTTAGTCTTAGACGACCTGTCTCAAAGGATACAAGGGAGTATCCCTTGGTGCTTGATTTTTGCCGATGATATTGTTGTAGTATCGGAATCCCAGGATGAGCTAAACAGAAGGCTGGAGCAATGGAGGAATGCCCTGGAACAAAATGGACTGCGGATTAGTAGACTTAAATCGGAGTATCTTAGATGCGACTACGGGAGGATCGAAGATCACAATGATACTGTGGATATTCGTATTGGGGATCAGGTCTTACATCCACAGAATTCCTTTAGATACTTAGGATCAATGCTACACAAATCGGGAAGGATAGATGAGGATGTGTCTCACCGTATAAGAGTAGGATGGTTGAAGTGGAGAGCTGCGAAAGGGGTTTTGTGCGACAAGAAGATACCCCTTAAATTGAAAGGGAAATTCTTCAAGGTAGCGATTAGACCGGCCATGTTGTACGGATCGGAGTGTTGGCCAATGACGAAGGCCCAAGAGAGGAGGATGGAGGTGGCAGAAATGAGGATGCTTAGGTGGACGTGTGGTAAGACCATGCTAGACATGATACCTAATGGAATTTTTAGAAAGAACTTAAAAGTTGGGAATATCGTCAACAAGATGAGAGAAGGACGGCTTAGATGGTTTGGTCATGTAAGGAGGCGGCCACCCAGAGCACCGGTCAGGAGAGTGGAAGCCCTCACGGTTGGCGGCGTAAGGAGAAGAGGTAGACCTACACGTAGGTTGGAGGATAGACTGAAGCTTGACATGAAGGAGCTTTTATTGACCGAGGACATGACTTCTGATAGAAATTTGTGGAGGAGTAGAATTAGGATTGATGACTAGGTTGTATATTTATTTTATTTCCCTATTTTTAATTTTCTAATTAGTTTTATATATTTTTATCGTATGTCTTTTTGCCTACTTGCTTTTGTGCTTCATATATGCTTTGTATTTCCATGTTTTTTTTTTTTTTTTTTTTTTTTTTTTTTTTTTTTTTTTTTCACATACTATACTTATACTTATTGTAGCATTTTCGCAATTTGTTGTGTGCATTACATTATACTTATTTACATGTGTTATTGCACTATACCGTTACATGTTGCATTACATTATATCGCATTAAATTACACGTATTTACATGCTACATGTCTTTATGCTTACATAGTTTACTTATATGTTTTATACTGCATATTATAACTACATGCTTTATACCTACATGCTTACTAACACATATTATACTTATACGACTTGTTATACTTGCATATTTGACACTTACATTTTTCACTTATATGTTCTTTTACTTTACTTTGTTACATGCCATATTTATCTTTACATTTTCCATGCTAAGGTTTCTTTTTTATCTACTTTACTTGCTTTTTAGTTACTCCATTAACGGATTTCATGGTTTCTTCTGGCCGGAGGTCCTTGGGAAGCAGCCTCTCTGCCCTATAGTATAGGGAGGGACGACTTCCTCTACCCGCGGACCGATAGGTATCCGTGGGGGGAGGAATGACTTCCCTTTTACTCTAGGGTAGAGGAAAGACTGTCTACATCTAACCTCCCCCATACTCCACTTTAGTGGAATTGGATATTGTTGTTGTTGTTGTTGATGATTATATTCAAATTACAATAAAATACTATTAACTTTTCAGATTAGCATGAATAGAAAAAAAGTTATCCCTTTGTTACCGTGTATGTTTTGCCGAAGATAAGAAAGACAAGTTTGTCCAGAGACTGGAGCTTTATTTTACAACTACAATCTGAGAACCCTATCATGAAGTCGAGTATGGAATAAATTATGAATAATACAAGGGTCCGAGTTCTTCAATCTTGATCATCTTTCATTCCTTTCCTTCGATTCATTAAAAATAAAGAGACGATAATAATGAAGAAAATACAAAAAAGGTTCTAAAGGGGCATCCATTAAGTACTAGTCAAACTACATTGTCCAAGGTTAGACATTTACAAGGGTAAAACAACTAAACACAAGATCCAGAAACCGAAACAGGGACATATTTATTCGGGATTTAACATAAAATACGAGTTACAACTCGCTTTACATCTAACCGTGTCAGCTGAATCATAAAACACTAACTTTTAGAAACAAACTACAAACTTCTTCACAGGGGATATGTCAGACGAACCATAAACTATTAGACGGTGAATTCCTACGCATATCTGAAATAAAAATATGTGCAAGAATCCATTAGTGATCATGTAAAAGTCAAATCGCAAGCATCAAAAACACTTTCTAAAAAATACTTCCATACAAACTGAAGACAAACAGTAGTCATGAAAATAAATGAAATTTTATATTCGGAACTTTGATATAAACTAAATGCTTTAGAGGATAGTAAATGCTAGTGCAAACTGTTTGTTAAATAAACACCAGCTATCAAAATCCAGCGTGGCTACAAATAATGAGTTTCTTTGAAGCCAATACGAAGCTCATTATTAATATTTAAATTAACAAAAGCATGGTCTATTTATTTCCAACATAAACATTAATATAAATACACTAATTAAAAGGTACGTACCAGTCAACTAAGTTGATAACACTACTTGTTAGATAAATGTTCTCTGACCAACAACTCGGGAATTCGCATTGCAGAAATACTTTCACATCCAAAAAGATCCTTAAGTTTTTCATCACACAGAATCATTACTGGATTTTGAGGATCCTGTCATTAAAAAGCCGTTTAAAAAAGACAAAAAAACAATACAACAATCGGTAAGTTTCAAGAGAATAATATTAACTACAAGCTGCTTGTATTATACTTTTATACGGAGTAACAAACACCAAGATAGAAATAGATGTAGTTAAGGCCTTATAAAAAAATTATATAGTAAGAATGATTGGTAAAGAAAATGAGAAAGTAAATGTGATAAGATTTCAAGTCAAATGTTGCATTTACGTTGGGATGCATGAATTAAAATTTCAAGTAAATGTGATATACATGATTCAGCTCAAAACTGGTAATATTTTGTACAGGTTGGACCAGGTTGATCAGGAACAAAGTTTGACCAAATATTATAAACTTTTCTAAATAATTAGTGTGATAAATGATCACAAAAGTCTTAATAATAGTAAAAAGAAAATGCTTCTTAGACCTAAGGTACATGCCAAAATCTAGGGCTAAAGATTTCATGGTTGATATAGTAAGAATGATTGGTAAAGAAAATGAGTAAGAATAAGTGGGATTCTTGTGTCATTCACTATATGGATTAGGTCAACATTTAGGTATATTTTTAGGCATATTTAACTTTACTCCAGTAAAAAAAAAAAAAAAATTAAAATTTTCAAGTAAATGATGTATATAGTTTTATGCGTAACAGTCAAAAATTTCAAACAAAATAATATATATGGTTTTAGACAGAATAAAACATAACCTAAATAGTCACATTCATAAGTTAAGGGGTTGAACTTGCACCACTATTACAAAGATAATCATGATCATACAATTTTTACATACCTCAAGATTATTGACGTTTATGTACTCCCAAACAAGTCTCAAAGCCTCCGACTGGGTCATTTCCCTTTCTTCGGTACCCAAACAATTAACAAGTGCTTCTGAAATTATAACTTGCCTGGGAAAGTTATCTGTACTTTCAACAACAGGTTCAACATTTACTTTGGATCTTTTACGAGATGATTCTTCTGCAAAATTTAAAGGTGACGTAAATTTAAAAAAAGAAAGAAAAAGAACTAAAGATTAAACAACAGAATATGGCATGATTCATTAAGTTTCCTTTGACATACTTGTAGGCTCGAGTCGAATGATATGTTTCGCAAGCAACTTATTCATCTTGAACATATCAGTGCAGTCAGTTTCAAATACAACACGCAAAGCATCATCACAAATTATCTTCCTCTTGTTGCCCGGATCCTGGAGGTTGTTCTTCTTGATGTATGCCCATAGCTGCTTTACAATCTGAATAAAACAACATTCAAATGTTAGCAACATCAAATATAGGTGTCTTAATTTGATATTGGAGGTGGTGAATGGTGCAGGTTGGGTATCATTTCAAAAAGGGTACATGCCAAAACGAGTTACGTTTAACAACATGTCGAGATGGGTGAGTTGATAATGAAAGCTTGTCCAAGAATATTGGTTTTTTTTTACTATTAACATCATTTATTTCATTTAATTTAAAATCCAAATCTTGATTTGAGGGATATAACTAATGCACTTTTGTCCACCATGACCCGTTTCCTTTTTGAGCTATTCTCGTATAAGATAAAGATAACATAAATCGGCCCATATGTAAACGAGCCAAATTGCCACCTCAAATGTACCACAGCCTCTTCCCATGTTATACTGAGAATAAATGGTTTAATAAAGCTAATAATAACTCAAATTACGAATCATACATCCGTTCTTGATAATGCTGACTCGCCAACAATAACTTGAAGCTCGGGCGTAATACCACATAGTTTATTTAGCCCCCCTGGTCCACCTCTTCTTTTAGTTCCTGCTACTCCCCTGATACGACATGCAACACCATAATCAATGGCCAACGTTCAACATAATGCGAGATGGAATTTTGTGCTTGCATATATTTCAGGGAGTATATATAAGAAGTCTAGCTAGTATTGGAAAAAAAAAAAAAAAAGAGAGAACAAAAAGGTATAAAAGATTCGTGTTTATAAGATGCAATGTTCTTATTTCATTAGAACCATAGAAAATTGGGACCCAATATTCTGATGAGCAAATGCAATGGATCCTACTATCACTAAATCACATAACAATTATTCAAAATCAATATAAAAAGTCTCTCACTTTTATGTTAAGCATCTTACCATGTTAAAAGGGGAACCTTCAGTCTATAAATAGTCAGGATAAGAAAAGTGTACATATGTCATCATAAAGTGAAATTACGCAGTATTTCCGGATTACAAATAGACACAGATACCCAATATTCAAAAACACTATCAAACATGCATTGCTAAGCAATTTTGTCATTTCTTCAAAACTACAACATCTTTTAAGCAGACTCGCTACGTTACTGATAAAAAAAGTTATAAAGTTTGAAGCTTTTTTTCTATAGATAAAGTATGAAAAATGCTAAACGTAGCCTTAAAGGTGTGTGTTATATAAGTTAATTCCGTATTTATAACTAACCGTTGCCATAAATGACACTAAGACTAAAATTATATAATGAATGCTCATATAAGAAAAGGAGTATTTATGGTTTGCAATTAATTAACCATAGTTTAAAAAGTTAAATATGGTATGTTTAACGTTTAGCATTCTCCATAAATTATTTAAAACATTTAAAACTACGTTTCCAATTTATAAATGACATAACATTCATATCCTTGTTCAGGCCTGTAGTGTCAATTCAAATTCAGAAAGTTCTACCAGTTCAAAACCCTAACCCTAACACCTATACATAATATTTTTAAAACCAACTATATATAGACATATATTAAAATTAAAAAAGTACCCCTTTTTAGGTTTTTCAGATGATTTTCCACCAACATCCTGCACCAAAACACCACCAGCTTCACTTTTCACCTCCGACAGCGGAGAACTAACCACCGCCGTATGCTGCGGCGAAACCGCCTTACTGAAATTAAGCTCAACCGGATGCCGCTGACGTGGCGGTTGTTGTTGTTGTTGTTGCTGCTGCAATTGCTGTATATGCAATTGTTGCTGCTGTTGAAGCGCAAAATGTTGCTGTTGATAAAACTGTTGTTGATTGAAATGATACTGAGGGGCAAAATGGTCTTTCACAATTCCGGAAGTAGTAACGGCAACGGCGGTTGGTGGCGGTGGTTGCAATAGTTGCGGTGATGGTTCAGGGTGGTGGTGGTGATATTGCGGTGGTTGTTGTGATCGGAAAAGGAAAAAGTTGATTTGGTCACGTATAAAAAGGGATTTATGAGATAAATCAAACCCTAATTTTGAAGAAAGAGATTGAACAAATTCAGTTAGGGTTCTGAATGATTTGTGGTCAGATTGAGTTAGTAAAATTTCAACTCCTTTTGCTATTTCTTGGTCGGATAACATGATGTTGTTATCAGACTTATTATTATTACATATATAAAAATTAAAAAATAAAAATAAACATACAGTAAACTAAAAAAATTAGTAGTAGAATTTTACCCCCAATTTGATTTGATTTTGCCCTAGTACGTGTGTGACTGTGTGTGTGAATCTCTACCTCTATCTACTCTCCTTTCGTTATCTTTACCCTTTTCTATTTTTTAATTTATGTTTTCTTACCCAACTATTTATCCGTATACATACACATATGACATATCTATACTATATCTATCTACATCTATATGCGTATCTATATATATGCGTATCTATAAAGTATAGTCTTCTATTGTAAACGGCGTCCGTTGCGACGCTCGTTGTGTTATTTTGATAATTAGTCCGTCTCGATCCCGTCATGTCTTTTGATAAGTCGGTCAATGGTCAAAAGTCGGGTTAAAAGCGGGAAATGTCGGGTCAACGCCGGTGAAAAGTCAATTATTCGGTTAAAATTGATCAAAAGTCAACGTTAGTCAACGTTCGTATTGACCACCGTCTCGAACGTCTCGACCCCATATCGACGTTTTAATGTCCCGAGCGTCTCGACCCCGTCTCGCGTCTTTTTCAACGTTGATCTTCTATAACAATCTATATGTTTTTTTACCCACCTATTTATCTATCTTCTATAGTTAATATTAAAATGCTATAATGATAACATCATAAATAGTCATTTTCCTTCATTGAAAAAAATGAAAAATAAAATAAAAAAAATCTAACTCACTTGGTTGACATCATAAATCAATTTAATTTACAATAAAATTTAATCTTTACAATTAATTATGATTAAGATTAAGATATAAATTAGCAAAAGATGCAGCTTTTATTCCTTTTGTAATTTATGGAGTATTTTTTTATATGGTAAATAAAATTACCACCGTGCTCCGTAATATATTCGCTAAATCAAAAAACATGTACGGATACAAATCGCCGTTCTCAAAATATCTTCCTTTTTCCAAATCAAATTAAAACTCTAGAAAACTCAAACGAATTTCACGTCTTTACTTAATCTCTTTTACAAAGAATTCAAATTTATCTCCTCAAAAAATAGTTTCATTCATCTTCTACACCATCTTTTAATGGATCTTTTCATCTACTCTAAGCTTCATCACAAGTCTTTTCAGGTGAATCAATCTTTTGATTAAAGAGTTTACAATTAGATTATCTTTGTTTAATTCTTGGTTATGAGTTTAGGGCTCATACCATTTATTGGTTCATGATTTTTTTGAATTTGCATAACTGTATTATATCATTAATTTTTTTATTTTTTTTTTAGTTTTTTACTTATCTTAATTTATTGGATGCATAACACATGTTCGATAAAATGACAAGAATGAATTTGATTTTTGTTAACATGAGTTGTTCTTCGTAAGGTTATGAATCCAGAATATACAAGTATGTGCAATAGTAGAACACTGACTGACTGTATAATGAGATGTTTGTGTTCATGGTTAGCATTTAAAGTTCCGTTTAGTATCTCCAATTTATTGAGTTTTTATATTTATTTTTCTTATTTTTCATTTAAGTATATGTGAAGGTATAGGTACCAAAAAGTATATTCACTTTATATTTATTTTTCATTTAAGTATGTGTGAAGGTATAATTACAAGTTTCTTAGTCAGAATTCGTGGTTCTACGGGTCATTAAACTAAACGACTTTAGCATTTACATTCATTTAATTCCTAAAACATATCATTAAATTATTTCGTTTAACCAAACCCGTGGTTCCACGAGTCATTTCACTAGTATACATATACATATCTATACTGTATCTATCTATATCCATATGCGTATCTATAAAATATAGTCTTCTACAATTATCTATAGTAATTTATAACCCACAACTTCACGAGATTATACAAAACTTTATTTTCCATACCTAAAAATTAGAGATGACAACATATCCGTGTTCGATGGGAAAATCAATACCTTATATTTTTAAACGGGGTAGGAGCCATGCATACGGGTCCAGGATCAGGTCTAGGTATGATTTTAAATTTTTATGCGGGTTCATCTCAAAGGGAGGTTTTAGTACACACTCGATTATTCAATTCGTATACCCGAGTTTAAATTTGAATTTAATAGATAATATAAATAATTTATTTTATTATCTATGTATATTTATTATATATGGGAACACAAATACTCGTGAAGAAACCCAATTTACCTGATAATTAATAAGTAAATGGGGATCCGAATACCATTGAGAAAACCCATAACCCGATAGCTAGTAAGTAAATAGAGCCCCTACGCAAAAGGAAGAGACTCATAGAATGACAGAGGCAAATAGAGCTTTTGCACATTTTCATTAATTCATGAACAAGATCTACACATCTCGATTGGAAAAGAATAAAGAGAAAAAGAAAGAGTAAGAACTGATCAATATATTTCTCGAAACAAATGAAACATAGGTCCGTGTTTGGAACGACGTTTCTTAATCACGTTCCAAGTCGGGATTACGTTTCTTAATCGTGTTCCAGATAGTAAATATTAGATTCTTTTATCTTCTCGTGTCAACTATGAATTTGATTAGTTCCTCATTGACTTGAATCTTCAACGTAAATAATTCCTCCTTCATATCTAAAATACCTGAAGTATCCACCCTTTGTGACCTTACCATTAGAGATAAACTTTTATCCACCTCAGCAACCAAATCTAACTCTACTGGACCATTGCTCTAGTTGTTACTGTTGTATGTTTCCATTTGTCTTTAGCCCACTTCTTATGAAATAAGGACGGGTTTGTCTTCCAACACTTCTCTTATACATGTCCTCCATCTTGCAATGTTCACAATATTTGTTGGAATTTATGCTTTTAGTGATCTTTCTTAGTCAAGCTGCTACTCATCCCATTTTTTGTGCGATCATCATTATGGAACATCCCCATCTTATTCTTTTGCTCGATGGCAATCGTGATGCGGCTAACATTTGAGATGTCTGTGATCGTATGTAACTTCAATTCTGATCGGATGGTGCGTGTCAACCCAACCACATATTTCATATGTGTTTTTTCACCATCAAATGGAACTCCTAATGACACCGAAAGCCTTCGAAACTCAGTTGTAAATTCTTTTACTTGTTTCCCTTGTTGTTGATGTAGATTATGCCAATGTGTCCATCTATCTTGTAAATAACCCACCGGGTAAAATTCTTGTTGCAACAATCAAGTGAATTTCGGCTATCCAATCTCTTCATCTGATCGAGTTCTGAGGTACAAGTCAAAGGCATGGATGGTTAATTTTAACCGGTCAAATGAAACTTTTTCTACACTCTTAAAATCGTAGAGTGTAAAGTGAGTCTCGAGTTGATCGATTGTAAGACCCAAGTTCGAATTGTATATAATGTGTATATATATATAAATGCTGGCGACCCACATTTTCAGCGTTAGGCCACGGCGCGGCCTTAGGTCCTGACAGAAATTCCTTCTTTTATTTAATGTTTAGAGGGGCATTTTGGTATTTTTACATGTGGGACGACTTTAAGGCCCCAAGATCAGTTTGGTGGGTGTCATTACTCCATTTTCATCTACCTTTTCCCTTTCCACTTTAATCCTAGAGAGAGAGGAGATTCTAGTGTGAGAAAGCTCAATCAAAGGTGGAAGAAGCTTGTTTCGGGTTTAAGCTCGAGTTTTAAAATTGTTCATCTAGTCACTAGCTACATTGTGATTGCGGTGGTAAGTTCTAATCTTAATTTCCTTAAGTAATTAGTGATAAGGGTTAGGGTTTGGGTTAGTGATGAACATAAAACCCATTTGTTAGCAATTTGGGGGTTTTTGGGTAAGACTGAGTCATGAGGGCTCAAGAATGACTAACCTAGGGTTTCATGTGATAAATGGTGTTTATGGGTCTTAAATGGTTGTAAATCACTAGCACACCTTGTTGATTTTGTAAATGGGTGTTATTTGGGTTAGGGGTGACCCAAATGGGTGTGTTGATTTTGAAATGGGTCAAACGAGTTTTTAAATGACCTAGTGGTGTGTAGTTGGATGATTTAATGCCATGGTCACTAACTTAGTGATAATTGGTGATTTAGGCCTATGTTTGGAGTTGTAAGTGCAAATGATGAACATTTGCACTAGGTGTCCTTTTGGGCGGGTCGGAAGCCCTATTCGGATAAGTGTTGATTTATGTTGATGTAATAGATGATCTCATTGACGGTTGAAGAGCTTATTTTCTTACCTTCGTTTGGGATTAAGGTGAGCGGAATAATTATATTCGTAGGTATATAATGTATTTATTTGTGTAGCGCGAGATGTGAAGTGTCGACGTGTTAAGACACCATGTTTCACGTGAAGAGTGAAGCGTCGACGTGCTAAGACACCACTCCGGAAATTATGAAGGGTGAAGTGTCGACGTGTTAAGACGTCACCCGGAGTGAAGTATCGACGTGTTAAGTTGCCACTCCAAGAACTATCACAGGTGAAGTGTCGACGTGATAAGACGCCACCCGGGGTGAAGTATCAACGTGTTAAGATGCCACCCATGGGGTTAGTGTACGACATGTTAAGTACTCTAATGGTTGTTATGAACACCGATGGGAAATTCGAGTACCATTCCTTTGTACTATTGGTTAACCATGGTTATGTGTTGTAAAGTAGTATATTATAGTTTGAGTTATATATGCTATTGATTGTGCTAGCTTGTGGTCTTGAAGATTTAGCGTTATACTTTGCGATGGTATGTTATATAAATTTGCTAGCGTGTATGAGGTAATTGTGTATGTGATTGCAATTAAGTATGTTATATATGTATGTGTATAATTATTGCATTCACTAAGTGTTTTGATTACCCTCTCGTTGTTTACTCTTTTAAGCTCCGGCGTGGACAAAGGCAAGGGTATACGTTTGGACTAGTGATCTCCCTTATTGATTATGCTAGAGTTTAGCTTTTGGAGTTCGACCTAGGTTTGGGTAGTTTTACCCCAAACACCATGCTCGGGTTTATGTTTGGTATTTAAACTTGTCGGTCGGAACTCATATTCTTGAATTGTAAATGGGCGAATGATGCCCGGTGGTCAAGTACTTGTTTTTGGATTTACTAAAACATGTAAACTTTATGTTGTAATGTGGTGGGAAGCTTTTGCGTTGATATTTGTCGATTTCAAGTAATTGGGGATTTGTATATTTAAAACAAGGTTGGAATCAGCTCCAGGTCCGAGCCGTGCCGCGACCCTAAGGGGCGCACCGCGGGATAAAGCGAAAAATGAAGGTCGAGGGTTCTGATGGTTTCAGAACATATGGGTCTGTGTTAAGCCGCGCCGCGGGTTAAGCCTGACAGGCTTGGCCTATCCAACTTTGTGTAAAAAAATGTGTTTTACGATGTTTAACGAGTTGGGTCGTTACATCGATCCAGGAGTCTAGTTTCTCGACAACTATTACTCCATCATACATAGGCATATCAATCTTCGCCTCAAATTTAAAAGGTCTGCTTGGTATCTTCTTTTTCGAAATTCCAGAATCACTTTCTTGTTCTTCTTTAGACTCGCTTCTCCATTCTGACTCATCTTCCTTCGTTCTTTTTATAGGTGTTTTTCGAGCCTTGGGTGTGACGCCCCGTACAAAATTAACGTGTACGGATCATCAACAATAGGATCATTACAAGGTCAAACACTATATGCTGTTTTAAAATAAGTTTGCATTCATAAAAAGGGGTAACGTCTTTACCGACGTAAAATGTTTTACAAACGATAGTGTGCTTCTACGAATAGAAAGCAATAACATAAGTACGAGACTCAAAGGTCATTACAATTTCATTGTTCAAAAGTAACATAGTTCGTGAATGCAAAGTAAAAGTTTCATGCAGAGACATCTCTAAACAAAAGCAGCGGGAGTCTACACGGCAAGTCTAACAGCGAGACTAATACAGCGGAAGCATCAAACTTCTAAGCACCTGAGAAATAACATGCTTAAAAGTCAACACGAATGTTGGTGAGCTATAGTTTAATTGTAATAGTAATGTAAGGTAGGCCACGAGATTTCGTATTTCAAAACAGTACGAAAAGTATATGCTTAACCGTGGGCACTTGGTAACTAACTTAACGTAAATATCACCCCCTAAAAGTACACTTGGCGAGTGCATAAGTCTACGAAGTATTAAACACCCGTTAAATGCTAGCGTGACTAGCCCGAGTGGGGATGTCAAACCCTATGGATCCATATCTAAGATTCGCGTTCACCGGTTCAAAAACGAATGACTAAACGTTACCGAGCTAAGGGGAAAGTTTATGCCATTATATAACCCCCACATATATAAAGTTTAAGTACTCATACCTAATAAGTAAAACATAAAAAGCGCATGCATTCTCATTCCCAAAAATAGTTGTAGTAAAAAGGGAGCTATAACTCACAGTGAAAGTGCGGTAAAAGTCGATACGAGATAAGTAAGCAAGTAAGTCGGTCCGAAAGGTCCTCAACCTAGGTCAAAAGTTACTAAGTCAGTAAATCGTCCCAAAAGGGTTTAAAAGTACGTAAGTTAAGTCTTAGGTATCATCATCATCAACATCATACGTAAAATGTAAAGTAAGTTTTCAATCAAGAATAGAGACCGAAACAAAGGCTAACTTCATTCAGTTTCTACGACCTCTATACAAACTGAAATGACGTAAGGCCAATGGCTATGGCTCCGTATGTAATTCCTCTAACCGCTGACCATTTTTCAGAAGCTAACTCGTCTTTGTTTGACCGTGGCGACGGTTTAAGTGCGAGTAGGTCAGAAATTTCAGCACAACGTTACAAGGGCGTAGTGACTTTCGGAAGGCTATGAATCCTAAACCATACATCGGATTTAGGCGAGGCCTGAATGAAAAGTCATATACTCGGACCGAACTATCTGGAAATCAAATTTTCCAGAAGCCCAGGAGCCTGATCAGACCCTGAAAAACAGAAAGCAAGTGCTCCGGTGGGTTTCTCGGTGTTTGATGTTCATCACGGTTCTCATCCTTGATGCATATAAGCCTCAAGTGTACAACTCTTGATGTTTTAGCATCACTTTAACCAAGGTTTAACCATCAACATACAAAGTTAAGACTAGGACACAAAATACAACTCATGTAAGAGTTTGAGCAAGAATGATGAACCAAAGTTACATCAATTTTCTAGTTTCAACACAATCACAAGTTCTATTAAGTTATAAACTTTGAATCAAACTAAATAAGCAAGACCTTAAGCTATAGAACTTAGATCTTAGCTAAATATTAAAGACCTTAGACTACAAAGTCTAGATCTTATGTTCTTGGTGAAACCCTAAGTCATAACACTTAGACTTCAACTTTTACACAACCATAAGTTATGAAACTTAGATCTTGTAAAGTAAGATGAACATAATCAAATGAACTTTTGCTTAAACCAAGTAGAAGATCATAAGTTACACAACTTAGATCAAACACAAAAATGAAATCCTAAGCTAGAGAGCTTGGATTCCTAACAACACTTATGAGATCTCAAGCTAGCAAGCTTGCATCTTTTGTTTCTTGAAAACACAAGTCACAAATCTAAACTACAACAAACAAAAGAAGATCATAAGTTAACAAACTTTGATCTTATCTTAACTTTTTGTAGAAACATCAAGCTAGTAAGCTTGTATTTCAAACTTTCTTGAAGATCCATAAAGTAAAGTGTTGGATCTACAAGTTACATTAAGATCATAAACATGGGTTTTGATCTTTAAACATAAATAAAGAGATCTTAAGTAAATAAACTTAGATCTAACAAGATTATGAAGATTCAAAGCTAAGAAGCTTGATTCCTTCATGTTCTTGAAAACTTTTCAAAACAAAGTTTAAATCAACAAAAGTTATGAAGATTCAAGTTACAAAACTTGAATCTTTGTTCATGATGATGATGATCTATGAATTAAAGTAAGAAAAGAAAGAAAAAGAAGTTAAGAACTTACAAGTTCTTCAAGTATTTGAGAGAAATTTTAGAGTGAGAAAGTAGAGAGAAGAGTGTGTGTTTGAATGAAATGAAAATGAGAGAATGAAGTGAAGTATGAGTATTTATCAAGGAAAGAAAAAGAAAAAAAATACAAAATGGTGGGGTGGTGGCCGACGGTCAAGGGAGGCAAGGGTGGGGGGACCATTTTGGCCTTATGTGGTGTGGTTCATGGTGGTAGTACATGGTGATGGTGACATGTTGGGTGGTTTGAGACATAATGCAAGCCTTAGTACATAAGCATGCATAATAATTATCTTATTAATTTCATGGACTTAATTATGATTACATGGGCTAATTAACCCATTACTAGCCCACTTAAGTTGAGTAGGTTGGGCCATGGAAGTCCATTAAGGTGTTAAATCCATTATGGTAACTAATAAGCCTTAGTAAACACTTAAGCATGATTAAGGAACCATAAAACCAAGTAATTGTCATTAATAAGTATCAATTACATTTACGTAGCCATAATATCCCAATTATGACAAAAGTTTAACGTGTACTAAGTTCGTAGCTCGTTTTAATCAATAAGTGACACTAACGGTCGTAAATGAAATCAAGGATCACGTTAAGTAATTAAGTACTTAAAAACACATTGTAAGGCATTAACGCAAGTAATTAACATAATTAATGATCCCAGAATATAATCTAACACAGTACGCACAAATACGCAGTTTCGTGAAAGAAATAAATATAATTAAAAGTCGAAAAAGTCGGGTCGTTACATTACCCACCTGTTAAAGAAAATTTCGTCCCGAAATTTAAGCTGAGGTAGATGGTGGAGTCGGAAAAAGGTGAGGATACTTCTGCATCATTTGATTCTCTTGTTCCTAAGTAAACTCAGGTCCTCGTTTTGCATTCCATCGGACTCGGACGATCGGAATATTGTTACGTTTCAAGGTCTTGACCTTACGGTCCATAATTTCAACGGGTTTTTCCACAAAGTGGAGTTTGTCATCAATTTTCATGACCCGTCCTAATCCATCTGAACGAATACATTACTTTTGGTTACATCGCGAGGTACTTGACCTCTATATGATACATTTTACAAACATTGCATTCGTTTTTAAAAGACAAACTTTCTTTACATTGAAAGTTGACGGCATGCATACCATTTCATAATATATCCAACTATAATTGACTTAATAATAATCTTGATGAACTCAACGACTCGAATGCAACGTCTTTTAAAATATGTCATGAATGACTCCAAGTAATATCTCTAAAATGAGCAAATGCATAGCGGAAGATTTCTTTCATACATGAGAATAAACATGCTTTAAAGTGTCAACCAAAAGGTTGGTGAGTTCATTAGTTTATCGTAATCATTCATTTTCATCATTTTAATAGACCACAAGATTTCATTTATCATAAATAACATTACACTCCCAAGTGTATAAAAATCCATTCGTATGATGAACACCTGGTAACCGACATTAACATAATGCATATAGAATATCCCCGCATACTCGCAAGTATGCCATAAATTTTGGCAATCGCAATTACCATTTAAATCGAAGTACTAAAACATTCCAAATTCCAGAATGGGGTTTGATGTTATGCGAGGTAGTGTACGAAATATACTATATTTTTACTACAAAATATGATACAAATTACACAATTTTTATTTATTTATTTAGATTGGGATATACCTAAACCTTGCTACAACACTTATAAGCAGTGTACCTAATCGTAGAGTAGTGTAGTTTTTAGTAAGTCCGGTTCGTTCCACAGGGAGCTAGCTGAGTTTAACGCTATATTTTTTACAACTATATTTATATAAAATATATATAATTATATATAGTAATATTATTATTATAAAAGGGGGTTTTTACCGTTTAATGACCGGTTTGTCGATTTTATATTTTAAGCGTAAAGATAAATGACGATAATAAAAATGATATAATTTAAGTTGCGATAAAGTAAATTGCAGTAATTAAAATGACAGTAAATAAAGGTACGATGAAATATGAAATAAAAGTATTATGCTTATTTAAACTTCCGTAATCATGATGTTTGACGTGTTGATTTTAATTTATTACCCGGGTTAATTGTCCTTTGTCATGAATTATTTGATACCTATTTGGTTTTTGTCCACAATAGTCCATCGGTCATAATTATAAAATGCTCGTCAAATTAATCTTATTCCCGAAGTCAAATATTCCAACTAATTAGGGATTCGAACTGTAATAAGGTTTTAATACTTTGTTAACAATTACACCAATTATCCTTGTATGTAATCCACCCCTGTTTTAATGAGATATGAATATTAATTTACCCACTTGATCAGAATGAATAATCAATTACCCAACCCAAATAATTAATTAAATGATCGTAAAAGATGTCGTATAAATGTCACTAAATAGGACATACATAATCATTTTAATAATTATTAGATTAACTAATTTGAAGATAGGTTCGACAGGTTCCAATAAGTTGTCGCTCAATTAGACAATACCCCATATCTATTAATAGTCGTAGTCCAATGTCCACAAGTGTCGGTCTTTTGTCCAAACCTTAATTATGGTACAAAATCTAATAACCCCGTCTTAATATCTAGTCTAACATCACGATTACTTTGGCTCAAATAAGCATAATAATAACTTAGTTACGAGACATTAAATTAAAAAGGAAGAACATAGCTTACAGTGGTGATTAATTATCGCGTAGCGTTACCCGGACAGAGTTCCGACTTAAACCCGTAAAACATTTCTTACAATAACCCAATTATTATTAAACTTAAATTAAAATTAAAATTATAAATATATATATTTATGTTACAGATGAAGAGAAGAGAAAAAGATGTCCATAAACTCGACTGAAACTGCGCCTTTTATAGCAATGTGGCTAACCTTTTTGCTCCATGCGATCGCATGGCATTTGTGCCTTCTGGCCATGCGATCACATAGCCTGGGAATCCAGCTAAAAATTTTTTGTTTGCTAGTTTGTCGACGTTATTTAATATAATATATAATATATAATAAATTTATATAATTATTTAAATATTATATTATATTCTTGTGCATAGTTGACTTGTAATTTTAGCTCCGTTGCGTCTCGCGTTGATAGTTGGCTCAGGTCCCGGTTTCGGTTTTCGAACGTCCTTTCGTATAATTTAATATCTTGTACTTTGCATTTTGCGACTTGTACTTTTGTAATTTTGAGACGTTTCTCATCAATATTTCGAACCACTTGGATTGTACTTTGTACTTTTTGGCTTTTTGGTCATTTGCGTCTTCAAATCGTCGTTTTCTTTTTTTGTCTTCGCACTTATTTATTTAAACGAATATTACATAAAAATAGAACAATTACAACTAAAAGCTTTACATATTGGAAGGGTATTGTGCCTAAATATATGTTCATTTGGAGCACTATCAAATATCCCCACACTTGAGCGTTGCTTGTCCTCAAGCAATACAAAACTTAAAATAAAATCACACTTCACTCGAATCATTTTTTTTTTATTCTCACACTTTATACATAAGTGATTTTGATACAGCGGTATAAACAATGATAGTAACGATGTGGTTTACAGTCCCACATGACTATAAAAATTTAGATCCTTTAAGGAAATTGGATCTTTATGAAAACATTTGATCTTTTGAAAATTCAATCTAGCTTTTACCCTAGATAAGTTTTCTGGAATAACCCTTCACCGGTGTTTGCAAAATGTTTTTGTGGGTTGTGTGGGTTTCATATTTTAAAATTTTAGTTCAAAACTTGCGGTTTTGTGTCACCCACTTGCTAACCTTGTATTAGGAAAGCACACGTCCAGTATACTTGCTCCGTATATTACCTTTCGGTAAACTACCGTCCGGTTGTAAAGGAAAGCGTTGAACAAGTAACTGTTAAGGCAATGTCCTGTGACTTGCTTTTGATTATGGTCTATATCATGTCGGATGCAATTACTATCCTTTGTAAGAGAAATAGTAAAGATCACCCTATAGTTTTTTGGTCTGGCACAAGGTCCTGTCTTCGACCATGCTATGCAACCACCGTTTTTACGGTTGACACCCGATTTGGTTCAGGTGACCTAATGAATTCCGGTGAATTCTTAGGATTTTACGTTCAATGATAATGAACGCATTGAAAATAGGTTTTCAAAAAACAAATCGGTTTTAATTTGATCAAAATATTTTCTCGTTCAAGCTCGAGTTTAACTATCATCGAATTCCATGAGTTTATAATTCTCAATCTTTAAAGTCAATCTCAAGGATTGAGTAATATCAGTCTTAAAAGTTGATTTTTAATCTTTAAGGAGATTATCCTTTCTGGGGGTCTGATTCATTAGTCTTATCAAGCTAATTTGCACGGCGCCCTCCCCATTTTACGAGACAGATCCTCTCATGGTTAGGATAAGTCTGACCATTTGGTGACCCTGTTTGATGATGAGGTCCGTGGATTTCCTGCTGATTTTAGAAATGACTTTTCTAGATTTTTCGCCAACCTACAGCTGGTCTGGACGACAACTTCCTGACCTAAATCAAGAAGCGCGTGTCTTTTTCGGAAGACTTTACTTCCTTTTAATGATGGAATTGATTCATCGTGTAGATCCATCTTTCTTCCAAATATATTACAGTAAATTAGGTAAACCTGATTAAAATCGTCCAAAACAAAAGTACCTGTAATAATCTTATACAAACATATGTGATATGTGTTTTAAATAACTTGGTAAATTCTTCCCACACTTAGTTTTTTTTTTTTTTTTGCCTTTTTATTCTCCTCTATTCCATTTTAAATGAATTCTAACGTTTTGGGTTGTTTCTCCATTTATGTTCTTTCCTAGGTAACAATAATTTCGACATTAACACCTAGTTTTATCGTTTATAAATATGTATAAACATGATTTTGAATTCATTTTATTGAAAATTTTTCAAATTTTCACAAAATTTGACAAATAAACTAACTGTAAACCCGAGAGAATTTATAACCCTTCCCCACACTTGAGATCATGCAATGCCCTCATTTGTATGAAATCAGACTATAATTATAAATTTATGAGGGTGATTAGTGTAGAAAAGTGATTAAAAATACCCAGTTTGTAATTACTAAGGTCGTCGAATGATAGATGGCGCGTCTCATCGTTCATTCCTTTTGTTATAATTTCACATATGTTTTGCGTCTTATCGTCAAAATTAGTAGCTTTTGCTGAACTTTAATGTCAGTCTTTGAAAATGCGCTGTTTTACCCTGTTTTGTACATAAGATAAACTACAAACATATATATAATATATATATATATACATATATAATATATATATATATATATATATTTATAAAAACCTTTATTTATTAAAACAATTTAAATGAATAATTTTTTTAAAATTTTTGTTTCCTTTTACTTTAGGTAGTTTCGGTATGTTTACCTAGTCCGTCCCTCGACAAAATTTAAAATTTGTCGTTTTTAAAGCGATTGTTTTAAAAGCAAAGATTTTTGGGTTTTTTAATTTTTTTTGGTATTCTTTAGATCAATAAAATTAAAAATAATGATAACAAAATTTTTCGCCCCGCCCTCGGGTAAAACAATTTCGGTTTCATGACCTAGTCTTTAACTTACGACGAATTTTAGAAATCATTTTTTTAAACTTAATGAAATAAAGTAAATTTTTTGTTTTTTTTAAAATCACACAAAATTAATTTTAAAAATGCGTATTAATTTAATACAAAACCTACAAAACAAAAATTCAGAATGGGGGAAGAAAACTAGTTCTTTAGTGTCTGCTAGTGGAAAAGACCAATCGAATTCCATTCTCGGAACTACACGAGAACAGAACAACTAACTCTAGACAACGTTTTCTTTTTAGAACAATTGAATCTCCCCACACTTAGGTAGCTGTGGTGTCGAATTTGTGATTAACTTCATTGTCAATTTCTTTTGGACCATAATCAACTTGCATATCTGTGACTTTTGCTTTAAGCCATTGGTCGGATTCCTGTGTAATATCCACAAATTCAACTAGTTTTGCCTTTTCTTTAGGCGATAGATTGGATACTAACCGGTTACATAACTTAAAGTTCCCCTTGATTCTAGCATCGCGAATCCGTTTAATAAGTTTCTTCATTGAACTATTAATAACGGGATCATTTAATTTCGTATTAACAACGGGGTTCTTTGTTATCAGATCATCATTAGGTGTACTTCATCTTCCCCACACTTAGGCGTTTTATTACTATTAAGCACTACCGTTGGAGTTGGTAAAACAACATGGTTCTTACCAATCGTTTTTGTTGGTTTAATGATTTTAGTTGGTAGAGATTTGGACTTTCGACTCATAAAGGTGATCGATTTGTTACCATCACTAAGTGTCATTCTACCCTCTCTTACATTAATGAATGCCTCGGTGGATGCTAAGAATGGTCCACCTAAAATTAGAGGAATGTTTGAGTCCTCTTCTATGTCAATGACAATAAATTCGACTAGAAAGGTTAAATTACCCACTTGAACGGGTAGGTTGTCAGTGATTCCAACTGGGTGCCTAATGGTTTGATCCAAGAGTCGAACACTCATTTCCGTTGGACTTAACTCACATACTCCTAATCTCTTATATAATGAAAGGGGCATAACACTCACACTTGCACCTAAATCTGCTAGTGCATCATACATGACACAATCACTAAGTAGACAAGGAACAATAAATTCACCAGGATCACCCACCCTGGGTGGAGGTTTTGGTGGAACTGTCTTTACCGGGTTTATCTTTACGGTTTTTATTTCCTGTACTTTCTTATTCTTCTTCTTCTTTCCAGAGGTATCACAAACTTTATTACCTATTACTTGCTCATACTCAACTCCTTTTCTTGGAAACTGGATGGGTGGTCTGTATGGTGCCACTACTGGCTTTACATACTCGGTTGGTGGTGATGTTGTAACTTCTTCATTGTTACTCACATCAAAAACCTTCCCATCTTCTGATGCTGGTTTTTCAGAATTTGTTGAGACCATATTAACATTCTCATTCCGAGGATTTACTTTAGTATTACTCGGTAGCTTTCCTTGTTCCCTCTCACTCATCATGCTAGCAAGAGTACCTATGTGTTTTTCTAGATTCAAAATGGAAGCTTGTTAAGTTCTTAATGACTGATCAAACCTCTCATTTGTTTGGGTTTGAGATGTAATAAATTGTGTTTGAGATTCCATTAGCTTTTGTACCATATCTTCCAGATTTGACTTTTTCTCTTCGGTTTGTTGTGGTGGTTTATACAAGCCAGGTCTTTGTTGATTGAAAGTGTTGTTTTAAGTTGGTTGGTTATTCGGACCTTGTTGGTTATAAGAGTTATTATTTGTTCCATTTGGATTGTAAAGAATGTTTTGATTTCGATTGAAGTTTGGCCTTGGCGGTTGATAACTATTTTGATAATTATTTCCCGGCCTTTGGTTCATGTAGGAAACATTCTCATGTTGTTCTATGGTTTGCTCAATGTGACAATCTTTCATTAAGTGTGGTCCACCGCATTGCTCACAACTGATTCGTATTGAGTGAATATCTTTAGTCATATTTTCCATTCGTCTCTCGAAAGCATCTATTTTTGCGGAAACGGAATCAAAGTCATGGCTAGAATCGGCTCTAGCCGCTTTAGATGATCGAAAAATATCTTTTTCTTGATGCCACTCATGTGAGTGGGATGCCGTGTTATTAATAATTTTGTAAGCTTCAGTTGCGGTTTTCTTCATAATAGAACCACCAGCTGCTATGTCAATGTCTTTTGGTGTAGCAATGTCGATACCTTGGTAGAATATTTGTACTATTTGATAAGTATCTAAACCGTGCTGCGGACATCCTCTCAACAACTTTCCAAATCTTGTCCACGCCTCATATAATGTTTCATTTGGCTGTTGCGCGAACGTAACAATTTCTCCTTGAAGTCTCACGGCTTTAAATGCTGGAAAGAATTGTTTAAGAAAATTTTCAACTAAAACGTCCCATGTATCAATCGCCCCTTCAGGTAACGATTCTAACCAATCTTTGGCTTCTCCCTTTAAAGTTCAGGGAAACAACATGAGATAGATCTGTTCATCCTTAACTTCTCGGATTTTAAATAGAGTACAGATCCTATTAAAGGTACGAAGATGTTCGTTTGGATCTTCTTTTGGCATACCACTATATTGGCATTGATTAGTTACCATGTGTAGGATTTGTCCTTTGATTTCATAATCTGGTGCATTAATGTCTGGTTTAATAATGGCGTAACCTTGGCCCGTGCGTGTGGCTCTCATTCGGTCTTCCATACCTAGAGGTTCTGTTACTTCCATAATTGAATTTGTTGAATACGAATCACTAGAGAATTCTGATTTAACGGTTTGTGGTTCAGGAGGAATGATTAGTGGTTCTGGATCTTGGAATTGTCCTTGAATATCCTCCGGGTTTTCAATTTTGAATCCGGGTTCAAAAAATGGATTATCAGGATTTTGAGTTGGAGTACTTGGATTACTAGATGATGTTTCTAAAAAAAAATCAATGGCGACAATGTTGGCTAGATGTCTTGATCGAGTTACAGGTGGTGAACGTATGAAAGGTGGTGAACGTTTTGCTCGGTGCATTCACTGAATATCCTATTAGTTATAAAAGATAAAAATTATATAAGTTATCAAATTAATAAACTTTTCTGATTTTGCCCACGTTTTGAATAGCCAATAGATGCAGCAGGTAGCCAGGACCCTTTAAATCGGAAGTCCACAACTCGCCACTAACAAATCCAACTATTACTACGAACCAGAAAATTTTGGATGTCTATCAATTTAACCACTTAAAATAATTTTTCGTTTTGAAATTTTAGAGAAGAAATAGAAAATTCTATGTCCTAAAAACTAGAGCGTCGAGAAATAAGAAAGAAAAAGAGTGCGCCGAAAATCGTCGAAAAATAAAAGGTCGAAAAGCGTCGAAAAATAAAAGTCGAAAAATAATAAAATGCAGCGTCGAAAAAAATCTAAAAACTAAAAATTAAAACTTACGTCTAAAAGTATTAAAACTTAAAAGGAATTCTATATCCAAAACGGCAATAACTTAAAAAGTACTAAAATCTTAAAACGGCGTCGCAAAATTCTAAAGCACCTAAATCTTAGTCTAAAGAAAAAGCACTTAAGGGATTTTACGGCAAAGCCTAAAAATCTAGAGCTACTATGGCAAAATACTAAGTTTAAAACTAATTGCGAACGATAAAAATACAAATATTATGAATAAACGATTAAAATATACAATTTATAAAAAGAAATAAAAAGTAATAAAATTACAATTTTATAAAAATATTATTTTTATATGATATTTTATAAAAGTATTAATATATATATTTAATAATAATATTTAAACTTAAAATAACAAATTATATATTAAAACTAGAAATATAAATATGTTAAATAAATAAAACCCTAATTAATTTAAATAATAATTAAAATATAAAAACCCTAACGTGTAATTAATTGTACGAGGTATGTGGCCTGCCAGCTGATCTCATGTGACCGCATGAAATTTTCTCTTATGGGTCATGCGATCGCATGGCCCAATAATCCAGAACTGATTCGTACTGCTAAACTGACTCGGCCCAATCTTAATATTTATTATTTGATTTTAATTTTCTGATTTCATATTATAGAAAATATTAATATAAATTTAAAATAAACTTATATTTTAAAATCTAAAAATAAAAGTACTTATTAAAATTATATATAAAATCTTAAAGATATATATATATATATATATATATATATATATATATATATATATATATATATATATATATATATATATATATTTTTTTTTTCTTCTTTTTATAAATTTTTTTTAATAACTTATGATTAATACAAAATATTTTTACAAAATAATAGATAATATATTTTTACAAAAATATAGTTATAATAAAGCGTTTTTCACCGAGTCCCCGGCAGCGGCGCCAAAAACTTGATGTTATGCGAGGTAGTGTACGAAATATACTATATTTTTACTACAAAATATGATACAAATTACCAAGTTTTATTTATTTATTTAGATTGGGATATACCTAAACCTTTCTACAACACTTATAGGCAGTGTACCTAATCGTAGAGTAGTGTAGTTTTTAGTAAGTCCGGTTCGTTCCACAGGGAGCTAGCTGAGTTTAACGCTATATTTTTTACAACTATATTTATATAAAATATATATAATTATATATAGTAATATTATTATTATAAAAGGGGGTTTTTACCGTTTAATGACCTGTTTGTCGATTTTATATTTTAAGCGTAAAGATAAATCACGATAATAAAAATGATATAATTTAAATTGCGATAAAGTAAATTACAGTAATTAAAATGACAGTAAATAAAGGTACGATGAAATATGAAATAAAAGTATTATGCTTATTTAAACTTCCGTAATCATGATGTTTGACGTGTTGATTTTAATTTATTACCCGTGTTAATTGTCCTTTGTCATGAATTATTTGATACCTATTTGGTTTTTGTCCACAATAGTCCATCGGTCATAATTATAAAATGCTCGTCAAATTAA
This sequence comes from Rutidosis leptorrhynchoides, assembly GCF_046630445.1. Lineage (NCBI taxonomy): Eukaryota > Viridiplantae > Streptophyta > Magnoliopsida > Asterales > Asteraceae > Rutidosis > Rutidosis leptorrhynchoides. The sequence goes on from NC_092336.1 coordinate 268,184,764, forward strand.
TCTTATTCCCGAAGTCAAATATTCCAACTAATTAGGGATTCGAACTGTAACAAGGTTTTAATACTTTGTTAACAATTACACCAATTATCCTTGTATGTAATCCACCCCTGTTTTAATGAGATATGAATATTAATTTACCCACTTGATCAGAATGAATAATCAATTACCCAACCCAAATAATTAATTAAATGATCGTAAAAGATGTCGTATAAACGTCACTAAATAGGACATACATAATCATTTTAATAATTATTAGATTAACTAATTTGAAGATAGGTTCGACAGGTTCCAATAAGTTGTCGCTCAATTAGACAATACCCCCTATCTATTAATAGTCATAGTCCAATGTCCATAAGTGTCGGTCTTTTGTCCAAACCTTAATTATGGTACAAAATCTAATAACCCCATCTTAATATCTAGTCTAACATCACGATTACTTTGGCTCAAATAAGCATAATAATAACTTAGTTACGAGACATTAAATTAAAAAGGAAGAACATAGCTTACAGTGGTGATTAATTATCGCGTAGCGTTACCCGGACAGAGTTCCGACTTAAAACCCGTAAAACATTTCTTACAATAACCCAATTATTATTAAACTTAAATTAAAATTAAAATTATAAATATATATATTTATGTTACAGATGAAGAGAAGAGAAAAAGATGTCCATAAACTCGACTGAAACAGCGCATTTTATAGCAATGTGGCCAACCTTTTTGCTACATGCGATCGCATGGCATTTGTGCCTTCTGGCCATGCGATCGCATGGCCTAGGAATCCAGCTCAGAATTGTTTGTTTGCTAGTTTGTCGACGTTATTTAATATAATATATAAATAATTTATATAATTATTTAAATATTATATTATATTCTTGTGCATAGTTGACTTGTAATTTTAGCTCCGTTGCGTTACGCGTTGATAGTTGGCTCAGGTCCCGGTTCCGGTTTTTCGAACGTCCTTTCGTATAATTTAATATCTTGTACTTTGCGTTTTGCGACTTGTACTTTTGTAATTTTGAGATGTTTCTCATCAATATTTCGAACCACTTGGATTGTACTTTGTACTTTTTGGCTTTTTGGTCATTTGCGTCTTCAAATCGTCGTTTACTTTTTTTGTCTTCGCACTTATTTATTTAAATGAATATTACATAAAAATAGAACAATTACAACTAAAAGCTTTACATATTGGAAGGATATTGTGCCTAAATATACGTTCATTTGGAGCACTATCAGGGTTTGTTAGGCCCATAGATCTTTCTTTAGGATTCACGTCAATTATGGGCCATTTCCCTAATTCTTAGGTTACCAGACTTGAAGGGGCGATATTCTGTTTAATAATCTAACCATACAATGTAGTTTCAAGTACTTGTGTCTATTTCGTAAAACATTTATAAAAGCAGCGCATGTATTCTCAGTCCCAAAAATATATATTGCAAAAGCATTTAAAAAGGGAGCAAATGAAACTCACAATACTGTATTTTGTAGTAAAAATACATATGACGATACTGAACAATGCAGGGTTGGCCTCGAATTCACGAACCTATATCAATACTATATATATTAACACATGTAGTCACATAATTCCATTTATTAATCATATGATATTTATTTAAGTATTTTAATTATATAATAATCATACTCAATTCTATTTAAGATATATATATATCTATATATATATATACCTTAATTATATATTTTATCTTCAATCATGTGTTACATATATTTATTTTGTAAAATAATTAATATATATATACATATAGTTATATTAATACATGAATATAAGTAGTTAGTATTATATCAAAAATCAGTAATTTTTTATAGGTAATATTTATATAATTAATGTCAATATGTTCATTCTAATATCTTACGTAATATTAATATAATTATAATTATATTATGTATCTAATATATTTTTATGTATCTAATATTTATTTGATAAAATAATGTTAATAATAATAATAATAATAATAATAATAATAATAATAATAATAATAATAATAATAATAATAATAATAATAATAATAATAATGATAATATAAACTACCTTAAAGAGTTTTCCAAAAAAAAAAATATGGCAGAGACCGGGACTCGAACCCACGACCTTACGCTAGACAACACTCCCTCTAAACAATTGAGCTACTTCTGTTTTTCTGAAGTATTATTACACTTATTTGTATATAACCCGAATATTTTATCTTCCTCTTACTCATATTAGGCTAAGGATGTTGGCCTAGCTAAATAACCAAGCCCAAGTTGTAAGTCCTCTTAACAGATTGTTGATAATAATAAAAAAAAAATCCGCTGCAGGCAAGGATCGAACCCCAGACCTCATGTTTAACATCTCCCCCACCAAACCAACGATCTGCCAGTTACTTATTGTAATAGTTCTCGTTTTTAGTTATTCAACCTATACTAGACGGTTTTATCATCTTCCATGATCCATACGATCATCACCAACATCTCGCTATCATTATCCTAACATAATCCTCATCATCTTACATTATTCGAATCATACCAACATCATCTTCTAATACATAATCATTTAATAACATCACCACCATCATCTATTTATTTAACCATCGTTCACGTATTCATTTTATCACTTCCTTCGTGACATCATCATCATTCTCGTTTACTGTAACAAAAACAAATGTAACAGTAGTAGTAGGAACGTAATATGGAGGATGGTGATGGTTGCTTTTAAACAAAACAGAAACCAGCGGCTGCAGTTGTTAACAAAAGGAGTGGTGATGTTAGGTGTCGATGGTGGTGTTTGAGGGTGGTTTACGGTCGCAACAGTAGCAGTTAAGAAGGTGGCGATGGGTTATGGTTGCAGTGATGGTGGCCGGTGGTTTTGAGATGAAAATGGTGGTGAGTTAACGGTGGTAGTTTGGTTTACGATTAAAACAAAAAAAAAATATCAACAACCAAGTATTACCCATTGAATATTACCCATTGGGTTATAGTGAATGGTTAATGATGATTTAGGTGATGTCTATGGTGGTGGTTGTGGTTTTCTTGTACAGAAACCGAAAACTAGAGTAGCAGAAAAAAAATAGTGGCGTTTAGATAGATGGTACTTCATTTGAGGTTTTTAAAAAAAATGGGTTTATCAATGTATATATATATATATATATATCCTAGTGGGCATAATAGATAGTGGGTGGTCCCTTGGTTTGGTGGGATGCATGTGTACATGTATATATATGTATTTATATATAATTTAGATATGGTTAAACGATGATTCAGTAAACAAAAACTAATAACAATATGAAATTTAGTGGGGTTAGGACGACGAATATGGGGTTTGATTGATCACGACATGAAACAGAAAGTAAGTTTGGTGATCTGTCAACTATCTATAAATGAATATAATCATAGAATCATAAAATAATATGATAATTAATATATAATAATATAATAATAATTATATTATAAACGTGTAAAAATAATAATAATAGTTAGCCGCCTTGAAGTATTAGATTACTATTTCATTCGCGGACTGGACTTCGTGTTTCATTGTTAATCAGTGGCGGATAAAAGTGTTCAGAAAAATCCCATATTTTTAAATTAACTATATTTATTTATTTTGGTCATTATGGTATAAAATTCGATTCTTAATTTATTAAATAAAAATTACATCAACTGTCCCTCTCATTTATAGGTAAAATATAAAAGTGTTAAAATTAAATAATTAGATCCTAAATATACTTTTAATAAGCCGATAACTTATATAACTCATTTCCGGATCACCTGTTATTTTAAAATCATATAAGCTCATTTTTAACTTGATTAATATCGATCAAAACATCAAACGAGTATTACAATCATTTAATATTTATTTTTAATATACTTTATTTATATATAGAGATATATTTTAAATAATAATTATTATAATATCCTATTTTTATTTTATTAATTTTTAATTACAACAACATATAATACTTCAAATTATATTTCGAATTATTATTTATATATACATACACACATATCTATTTACAATTGATTGTTCGTGAATCGTCGAGAGCAGTTGAAGGTCAATTGAATATATGAACATCGTTTCAAAAATTTTCTAAACTCAACATTACATACTTTGCTTATCGTATCGAAATCATATAAAGATTAAGTTTAAATTTGGTAGGAAATTTCTGGGTCGTCACATCAATCGTAAGTTCTTCTAGTGGTATGACAAGTTCTGGTTCAGCAAGACACTTCTTCAGATTCAATACGTGAAAGGTAGGATGAACGGAGCTCAATTAAGTCGGAAGATCCAAACGGTAAGCAACGGGTCCAACACGCTCCAAGATTTCAAAAGGACTGATGTATCGCGGGTTTAACTTTCCACGCTTTCCGAAACGGATTACACCTTTCTAAGGTGCGACTTTCAACATTACGCGATCACCCACTTTGAATTCAAAGTCCTTTCGTTTATGGTCGGCATAACTCTTTTGACGATCACGGGCCGTCTTGAGCCTCGCTTAAATTTGGACAATCTTATTGGTTGTTTCATGGACTAGCTCGGGTCCGCTGATTTGCTTCTCACCCACTTCGGCCCAACAAATAGGAGAACGACATTTGTGGCCATACAACGCTTCAAAAGGTGCGGTATTTATGAAATGTCCCGTTCATATCGATTATAAACATTTCATATTGATTGATTTCGTTGCGAGGTTTTGACCTCTATATGAGACGTTTATCAAAGATTGCATTCGTTTTTAAAACAAACCATAACCTTTATTTTATCGATAAAGGTTTAAAACCATAACGTAGATTATCAAGTAATGATAATCTAAAAGATAACGTTTTACACACGACTATTACATAATGGTTTACAATAATATTACACGTCGATTTAAATCTCCGAATGCAGTTTTTAAACAATATATTACAAGCATGCTGACTCCAATTCTTATCCTTAAATTAGCATGCAACAGCGGAAGCTCTTAATAATCACCTGAGAATAAACATGCTTTAAACGTCAACAAAAATATTGGTGAGTTATAGGTTTAGCCTATATATTTATCAAATCGTAATAATAGACCACAAGATTTCATATTTCCATTTCTCATAAACATCATGCATGCATATAGCCATCTGCATAAAAATCATTCATATGAATTGAACACATGGTAACCGACATTAACCATAATGCATAGAATATCCCCACAGACATTGTCGTCTGTATAATAATAATAATCTCAAAGTACTAAAGCCATCCATAGACATGAATGAGGGTTGTTAGGCCCAATAGATCTATCTTTAGGATTCGCGTCAATTAGGGGCCATTTCCCTAATTCTTAGGTTACCAGACTTGAAGGGCGATATTCGATTTCGATAATCCAACCATAGAATGTAGTTTCGCGTACTTGTCTATTTTGTAAAACATTTATAAAACTGCATGTATTCTCATCCCAAAAATATTAGATTTTAAAAGTGGGAGTATAACTCACTTTCACAAATTTTTCCTTCGTCAGAAAATAACACTTGGCCACTGGTCGATTCACGAACCTATAACAAATATATACATATATATCAAAGTATGATCGAAATATATTCACAACATATTTTATTTACGTTTTTAACGATTTAAGTTGTTAAGTTAGCAGTCCAACGTTAGTAGTTCACAACTAATTGTCCACAGTTAGTAGTACAGAAATAAATCAATATAATTTCTCGAATCAATCCACGACCCAGTGCATACAAGTCTCAGACTCGATCACAACTCAAAGTATATATATTATTTTGGAATCAACCTCAACCCTGTATAGCTAACTTGATCATTATCGCATATAGAGTGTCTATGGTTTTTGTAACATCCCGCCTTTTTCTGTTTACTTTCCGTTTAACTATTTTATAGTCCGTTAAATATATATTACATCTCCCGTTGATACGCGTTTTCAATTATCTCGTTTAGGTAATTCACACCCCCGATTCAAAATTGAGGGACCAATGTTGCTAAATGACCAAAGTTTTGACTAGGTCAAAGTGGTCAACACCCACCTCCTCCATTCATTATTTTTTCCATTTTCCATTTTTCTAATTACTTTCAACATATTCTCTCAAACACCAATTCAAAGATTCATCATCCATTTTCAATCTAACAGTCAAACATCAAAACAAATTACATATTAGGAATCCTTGCATCCTCCTCTTCGAATCCATACCGATTACTTCTCATTTGGGTAACTTTCTAAAATCACTAGATTTTGTGTTCTTGATGATTTTTACGTATAAAAGTGTTAATTAGTGTCTATGGCTCAAGTCTAACATGAATATGTGATTTATAGGTCCGATCTCGTTATTTTAAGCAACTAGCATGAACTTGAATTTTGGTGTGTTTGATTTGGTGATTTTGGTTGCTTGAATGTTGTTAAATGTTATAAGTGCATGTTTTAATTATGTTACTAGTATCACTAGCCTCAATTTGATGTGCAGGTTGCTTTAGAAAACTTCATAAACTTGATTATTGATTTTAGTGATGTTGGTTAGGGTTTGATAGATCTAAATGTGAATATTTAATGCATTGAATGCCATGAATTGTTGTTGGTAAGTGGTTAGTTGAATTGTATGCTTGATTACCTATGAAACGGCGTATCATATGTGTGCATTTAATTCCCGAATCATAAATGTGCATTTATGAACTTGGAAGTATTTATGATGAACATTAAATGAGCATTCAACTTGAATTTTGATTTTTGTAAATGATATTTTTAATTGATGAAAGGTGTTTAGTTGCATTCCTCGTTAAATTACCTTTCCAACGATGTATGGTACACGTTTTAAGTGTTTACGGTTTGTGAATTGTGCTTAATTGAAGTTGGTTGAGACTTAAATAATTGAAACTGGCCAGGCACCAGTTCACGTTGATTGCCGCGTCGCGGCAATCCTTGGTCGCGGCGCGACATAAGCCGCATTCAGGGACTGACCTACATGGTCAAATTTCGAAAAATGTTTGTTATGCTACGCACCTCCGATTCACATGTAACTTGTTCTAACATGCTTATATATGATTAAAAACCTCAGAAAAATAGTTCGGGACCCGACCCGAACGTGTTGACTTTTTCGTTGACTTTGATTTGACCAAAGTTGACTTTTGTCCAAACTTAACCAAATACTTATGCAACCATTCTAGCATGTTTTTATACTTGTACCTTGCATGAAACTTGACAATTTGATTCACATGCTATAATAATCGAGTCAAAACGAGCTATAGGACTAATTGAACACTTTAACCAATCGTGTTTACCGTTATTGATACGACCTACTTGTTTAGGTCAAGACTAGCATTCGTCCTTGCACATGTTTACTTGTGAAGTACTTTTATACGCTTGCACTCAAGGTGAGATCATAGTCCCACCTTTTCAACAACTTTTACTTTTAAACTATGACATGAGAAACATATATGTATCATACTTTTATGCTTTGAACACAAGTACGGAAACAAACATTCCATGTGCGAGTTTGAACAAAAAGCCTCAATTCAATTATCATTAGTTACACTTACAGGGTATAAATGAGAACTTATATTATGTGATCACATGGGCTTGACGAGCCTCATTCGGACGGTTCGCTACCGTTAGCTGATGAAATATATTTTCGAGTATAGTGTATGTTCTAACACTACGTAACAGGGTACAAAACAGTTAAGTCTTGATAATTGGATGCTTGCGAACATACTTTTGGAATACAAGCGATTTGGATAATCAACTACATTAAATCTTGTGGTTCAAAAACAACGTTACTAATACACCTATGATTTCACCAACGTTTTTCGTTGACAGTTTTCTATATGTTTTCTCAGGTCCTTGAACGCTATGTGATACATGCTTCCGCACTCTACTTTTGATACTTGCTTGGATGTAACTAGTATATATGCATACATGGAGCATCTTTTGGATTACTTTCAAAATTGTGTCGCATAGGTTTCATTTGTACGTTAAACATTGTAATGTAACTAGTCGTGGAACTACCTTTGTAAACTTGAAACACTTTTACATTTGAAATGAATGCGACATATTTTGGTCAAACGTCATTTTAAAGGCTTATGACCACGTAACGGGACCTAAGTAGACGGCGCCGTCAATGACGATTTTGTCGGGTCGCTACAGATGGTATCAGAGCGTTGGTTGTAGGGATTTAGAGTTCACTGGCGTCAACCCCAAGTCGTAGGGTACATTAGTGAGTCTAGACTACAACCGGCATATAGACTTGAAGTAAGAATTACTTGACTACTTGTGCATTTATACTCGAACTCTTCTATTCATATCTAACTTATATTCCATCTTAATCTCACGTTGTTTAATTTGATTGACACGCCACCTTGACTTCGTGAAATAATGTCGAATGCACATATGAATTAGGAATATAATTTCCGGGATTATATTACGGTGACTCATATGAATGTTCCGACATTATGACATAAAGAATTTAAGGCGAGTCAAGGAAAATTTTTCTCTTTATCCTCATTCCATATCACAGTTAGTATTATTGAGAATACTAATCAACGATATTCTTGTGTTTTGAAGGAACAATGCCTCCTCGCCGTGTGCCACGCCATGAAACACCCGAACAAGCTCTACAACGAATTATAGCCAGCGCCGTGGATGCGGCCATGGCCGGACACTCATCCAACAACAACAACAATAACAACAACCACAACAACAATCAAGGGGCCGGTAACTCAAGCGAAGGGTGCTCCTACAAAGCCTTCATGGGGTGCAAACCTCATACTTTTGATGGGACCGGGGGACCGGGGGACCGGTTACTCTCACTCGATGGTTCGAACAAGCGGAGGCCATTTTTAGCATAAGCGGTTGTCGGGACCAAGATAAGGTCAAATACTCCACTCACACTTTTGCCGGTGTCACCCTCACATGGTGGAACACCTATGTACAATCGGTGGGTACCGATGAAGCCCACGCCCTCTCTTGGGCCGATTAAAGGGAAACGATGATCATCGAATATTTCCCTCATGAAGAAACCCGAAAGCTCGAACAAGAGCTAAGAACTTTAAAAGCGGTCGGAAACGATCTCAAGGCTTATAATCAACAATTTTCCGAATTAGCCTTGATGTGCCCAAACCTTGTGAACCCCGAGTCTTCAAGGGTTGAACTTTACATGGATGGTCTTCCAAAGAGCATCAAACATGGGGTAATGTCATCTAAACCTACTAATCATCAAGAAGCTTTTGAACATGGCCCGCAAATTGATAGAAATAGTGGACGAAATCGTAGTACCGGCACCTAAAGCCGAGGATAAGTCGGGTAGCAACAAAAGAAAATGGGAAGCCACTCCATCAAGCAACTACAACAACAACTTCACCAAAAAGCTTTTCACCTCTGACGCCAAGAAAAATTATGGCGGAAATAAACCTTTTTGCAACAAATGCCACAAACATCACTATGGTGAATGTGACAAATCATTTTGCCACCGGTGCCAAAGGAGTGGTCATGTGGCCAATGATTGTAGAAGTGCCGCCCCCGTCGCTCAAAAGGGGCCCAATGCACCAAAACCGGGTGCTTGTTTTGAATGTGGCCAAACGGGTAATTTTAGAAATGCATGTCCGAAGAAGAAAGCTAACCCCAAAACATGCGGCCGAGCTTTTAACATTAATGCCCAAGAGGCCCGAGATGATAATGAACTAGTCACGTGTACGTTTCTTCTCAACAAAACTTATGTTTCTTACTTATTCAATTCGGGTGCCGATAAATGTTTTATATCCAAGACTTTGGTTCATACTCTTAGCACTTCAACACTCCCCCTAGATACTACTTATGCCATTGAGGTGGCCAACGGGAACCTATTAAGTGCCGACACATATTACCGAGAGTGTACGTTAAACATTTTGGGAAATGAGTTTGAAATTGACTTGATACCCATAGAACTAGGGAGCTTCGATGTAGTAATCGGTATGACTTGGTTAGTCAAAACGAAACCTCACATTCTTTGCGATCTTAAAGCAATTCGGATTCCTATCGAGAACGGTGAACCCTTGATTGTCTATGGCAATAAGAGTTGCACCGGACTCAACCTCGTCTCGTGCCTTAAAGTTAGAAAACTACTCTGTAAGGGTTGTTTTGCGATCCTTGCCCACGTTAAGAAAGTCGAGTCTGATGAAAAGCATATCGATGATGTGCCAATTGTTAGTGACTTTTCCAATGTATTTCCCGACGAATTTCCGGGTCTTCCACCTCATCGACCGGTTGAATTCCAAATCGATCTTATTCCCGGAGCCGCACCCGTAGCACGTGCACCATATAGACTTGCTCCATCTGAAATGCAAGAATTGCAAAGTCAAATTCAAGAACTACTTGACCGTGGTTTTATCCAACCTAGTCATTCACAATGGGGCGCTCCGATTTTATTCGTTAAAAAGAAAGATGGATCCCTATGAATGTGTATTGACTATCGTGAACTAAAAAAATTGACGGTTAAGAACCGATACCATCTTCCACGCATCGATGACCTCTTTGATCAATTACAAGGATCTTGTGTATATTCGAAAATCGATCTCCGCTCGGGTTATCATCAATTAAGGGTTAAGGGGGAAGATGTCTCCAAAACCGCTTTCCGGACTCGTTATGGTAGTTATGAATTTCTTGTAATGCCATTTGGTCTCACTAACGCACCGACGGTATTCATGGACCTTATGAACCGCGTGTGCAAACCGTATCTCGATAAATTCATTATTGTGTTCATCGATGACATCTTGGTCTATTCTAAAAGCGAAGAAGAACACGAACAACACCTCCGACTCGTACTCGAACTCCTTAGACAAGAACGACTCTACGCCAAATTCTCCAAGTGTGAATCTTGGTTGAAGGAATTTCAATTTCTTGGTCATGTTGTAAGCGATCAAGTTATTAAGGTCGATCCCTCAAAAATCGAAGCCATTAGCAAATGGGAGACTCCTACTAATCCTACTCACATACGTCAATTCTTGGGTCTCGCCGGGTACTATCATAGATTCATCGAAAACTTCTCTTTGGTTGCACGTCCTCTAACCGCGTTAAATCACAAGGGAAAGAAATTTATTTGGGCGGCCGAACAAGAATCCGCGTTTCAAGTCTTGAAGACAAAGCTAACCACCGCTCCTATCTTATCTCTTCCCGAAGGCAATGATGATTTTGTTGTATATTTCGATGCCTCGAAACATGGTTTTGGGTGTGTATTGATGCAACGAAAGAAAGTCATTGCTTATGCCTCTCGACAACTAAAAATTCATGAACGGAACTACACGACACATGATCTCGAACTCGGAGCCGTTGTCTTTGCACTTAAAATGCGGAGACACTATCTTTATGGAACCAAGAGTACTATCTTCACCGATCACAAAAGCCTCCAACACATCTTCGACCAAAAGAAACTAAACACGAGACAACGCCGGTGGATTGAAACTTTAAACGATTATGATTGTGAGCTTCGTTACCATCCCGGGAAGGCAAACGTAGTAGCCGATGCCTTAAGTCGAAAGGAAAGAGCGGTGCCTCTTCGTGTCCGAGCTCTAAACATCACCATTCACACCAACCTCAATAGTCAAATTTGTGTAGCCCAAGACGAGGCTCTCAAGGATGAAAACATCTCTCTCGAACACTTGAACGTCTTCACCTCTTGATTCGAAGTTAAAGAAACCGGACTCCGATATTTCGCCGGAAGAATTTGGGTACCTAGTTATGGGGACCTACGAAGCCTTATTTTAGACGAGGCCCATAAGTCAAGATATTCGATTCACCCCGGTGCCAATAAGATGTACCACGACCTCAAGGAACAATATTGGTGGCCGAACATTAAAAAGGACGTCGCTACTTATGTTGGAAAATGCCTAACTTGCTCCAAAGTCAAAGTCGAACATCAAAGACCGTCCGGACTACTTCAACAACCCGAAAGCCCGCAATGGAAGTGGGAAAGGATAACGATGGATTTTATCACTAAACTACCAAAGACGGTGGGCGGTTATGATACTATTTGGGTTATTGTTGACCGTCTCACCAAATTCGTGCACTTCCTAGCCATGAAGGAAACCGACAAAATGGAGAAACTTGCACAACTTTACATTAAAGAGATCGTCACCCGTCACGGTGTACCCTTATCGATTATTTCCGACCGAGATGGCCGTTTTGTTTCTAGATTTTGGCATACTTTACAAGAAGCGTTGGGAACGCGTTTAGACATGAGCACCGCATATCATCCACAAACCGACGGACAAAGCTAACGCACAATTCAAACCTTGGAAGACATGCTACGAGCTTACGTTATCGATTTTGGAAAATCTTGGGACAAGCACTTGCCTCTCGCCGAATTCTCCTACAACAATAGTTATCACGCGAGTATTAACGCCGCACCATTCGAAGCATTATATGGCCGTAAATGTCGTTCACCTCTTTGTTGGGCCGAAGTAGGCGACACACAAATCACCGGACCCGAACTCATTCATGAAACAACCGAGAAGATCGTTCAAATCCGAGATAGGCTTAGGACGGCCCGAAGTCGTCAAAAGAGCTATACCGACAAACGATGCAACGACCTTGAATTTCAAGTCGGTGATCGCATAATGTTAAAAGTCGCACCTTGGAAAGGTGTAATCCATTTTAGGAAACGCGAGAAGCTAAACCGCAGTATATTGGTCCTTTCAAAATCTTGGAGCGTGTTGGAACCGTTGCTTATCGTTTAGATCTTCTGCCTCAACTGAGCTCCGTTCATCCTACTTTCCATGTATCGAACTTGAATAAGTGTTTTACCGAACCCGAACTCGTCATCCCTCTTGAGGAACTTACTATTGATGACAAACTCCACTTTGTGGAAGAACCGGTTGAAATTGTGGACACCTCCGTCAAGACGCTAAAACAAAGTAGAATTTCGATCGTTAAGGTCCGTTGGAATGCCAAAAGGGGACCCGAGTTTACTTGGGAAAGACAAGATCAAATGCAAAAAAAAATAAAAAAACCCTCATTTATTCGCGGATTCGGAAACGCAAGATCTCGAGGAAGAAACAACGACTACTACGCCTACTTAAATTTCGGGACAAAATTTCTATTAAGGAGTAGGTAATGTAACATCCCGCCTTTTTCCGTTTACTTTCCGTTTAACTATTTTATAGTCCGTTAAATATTTATAACATCTTCCGTTGATACGCGTTTTAAATTATCTCATTTAGGTAATTCACACCCCCGATTCAAACTTGAGGGACCAATGTTGCCAACTGACCAAAGTTTTGACTAGGTCAAAGTGGTCAACACCCACTTCCTCCATTCATTATCTTTTCCATTTTCCATTTTTCTAAATACTTTCAACATATTCTCTCAAACACCAATTCAAAGATTCATCATCCATTTTCAATCTAACAATCAAACATCAAAACAAATTACATATTTGGAATCCTTGCATCTTCCTCTTCGAATCTATACCGATTACTTCTCATTTGGGTAACTTTCTAAAATCACTAGATTTTGTGTTCTTGATGATTTTTACTTATAAAAGTGTTAATTAGTGTCTATGGCTCAAGTCTAACATGAATATGTGATTTATAAGTCCGATCTCGTTATTTTAAGCAACTAGCATGAACTTGAATTTTGGTGTGTTTGATTTGGTGATTTTGGTTGCTTGAATGTTGTTAAATGTTACAAGTGCATGTTTTAATTGTGTTACTAGTATCACTAGCCTCAATTTGATGTGTAGGTTGCTTTAGAAAACTTCATAAACTTGATTATTGATTTTGGTGATGTTGGTTAGGGTTTGATAGACCTAAATGTGAACATTTGATGTATTGAATACCATGAATTGTTGTTGGTAAGTGGTTAGTTGAATTGTATGCTTGATTACATATGAAACGGCGTATCATATGTGTGCATTTAATTCCCGAATCATAAATGTGCATTTATGAACTTGGAAGTATTTATGATGAACATTAAATGAGCATTCAACTTGAATTTTGATTTTTGTAAATGATGTTTTTAATTGATGAAAGGTGTTTAGTTGCATTCCTCGTTAAATTACCTTTCCAACGATGTATGGTACACGTTTTAAGTGTTTACGGTTTGCAAATTGTGCTTAATTGAAGTTGGTTGAGACTTGAATAATTGAAACTGGCCAGGCACCAGTTCACGTTGATTGCCACGGCGCGGCAATCCTTGGTCGCTGCGTGACATATGCCGCATTCAGGGACTGACCTACATGGTCAAATTTCGAAAAATGTTTGCTATGCTACGCACCTCCGATTCACATGTAACTTGTTCTAACATGCTTATATATGATTAAAAACCTCAGAAAAATAGTTCGGGACCCGACCCGAACGTGTTAACTTTTTCGTTGACTTTGACTTGACCAAAGTTGACTTTTGTCCAAACTTAACTAAATACTTATGCAACCATTCTAGCATGTTTTTATACTTGTACCTTGCATGAAACTTGACAATTTGATTCACATGCTATAATAATCGAGTCGAAACGAGTCATAGGACTAATTGAACACTTTAACCAACCGTGTTTACCGTTATTGTTACGACCTACTTGTTTAGGTCAAGACTAGCATTCGTCCTTGCACACGTTTACTTGTGAAGTACTTTTATACGCTTGCACTCAAGGTGAGATCATAGTCCCACCTTTTCAACAACTTTTACTTTTAAACTATGGGATGAGAAACATATACGTATCATACTTTTATGCTTTGAACACAAGTACGAAAACAAACATTCCACGTGCGAGTTTGAACAAAAAGCCTCAATTCAATTATCATTAGTTACACTTGCAGGGTGTAAACGAGAACTTATATTATGTGATCACATGGGCTTGACGAGCCTCATTCGGACGGTTCGCTACCGTTAGCGGATGAAATATATTTTCGAGTATAGTGTATGTTCTAACACTACGTAACAGGGTACAAAACAATTAAGTCTTGTTAACTGGGTGCTCGCGAACATACTTTTGGAATACAAACGATTTGGATAATCAACTACATTAAATCTTGTGGTTCAAAAACAACGTTACTAATACACCTATGATTTCACCAACGTTTTTCGTTGACAGTTTTCTATATGTTTTCTCATTTCCTTGAACGCTATGTGATACATGCTTCCACACTCTACTTTTGATACTTGCTTGGATGTCGAGTATATATGCATACATGGAGCATCTTTTGGATTACTTTCAAAATTGTGTCGCATAGGTTTCATTTGTACGGTAAACATTGTAATGTAACTAGTCGTGGAACTACCTTTGTAAACTTGAAACACTTTTACATTTGAAATGAATGCGACATATTTTGGTCAAACGTCATTTTAAAGACTTATGACCACGTAACGGGACCGAAGTAGACGGCGCCGTCAATGACGATTTTGTCGGGTCGCTACAGTTGTTCCAAATAATATATATAGATGACATCGATATGATATGTCAAAACATTGTATACATGTCTATGGTCTATCAAGACATGTATAATACAATATAAATTAGTTAAGTTATGGTTAGTATGGATTTGTTATAAAATTTACGTAGCTACAACAAGTAAAATTTTCCAATTTTGTTTTACCCATAACTTCTTCGTTTAAAATCCGTTTTGAGTGAATCAACTTGCTATGGTTTCATATTGAACTGTACTTTATGAAACTAAATAGAAAAAATATAGGTTTATAGTCGGAAATATAAGTTACAAGTCGTTTTTGTAAGAGGTAGTCATTTCAGTCGAAAGAACGACGTCTTGATGACCATTTTGAAAAACATACTTCCACTTTGAGTTTAACCATGATTTTTGGATATAGTTTCATGTTCATAAGAAAAATCATTTTTCCAGAAGAAAAACTTTTAAATCAAAGTTTATCATAGTTTTTAATTATCTAACCCAAAACAGCCCCCGGTTTCACTACGACGGCGTATGTCCAGTTTTACGGTGTTCTTCGTGTTTCCAGGTTTTAAATCATTAAGTTAACATATCATATAGATATAGAACATGTGTTTAGTTGATTTTAAAGTTAAGTTAGAAGGATTAACTTTGTTTGCGAACAAGTTTAGAATTAACTAAACTATGGTCTAGTGATTACAAGTTTAAATCTTAGAATAAGATAGTTATATATATATATATATATATATATATATATATATATATATATGAATCTAATGATGTTATGAACATCATTACTACCTCAAGTATAGTAGGTAAACCTACTGGAAATAACAAGAAATGATCTAGATCTTCAAAGGATCTTGGATGGCTTGGAAGTTCTTGAAGTAGAATCATGACACAAAAACAAGTTCAAGTAAGATTTTCTACTCGAATTAAGATAGTTATAGTTATAGAAATTGAATCAAAGTTTGAATATGATTATTACCTTGAATTAGAATGATAACCTACTATAAGTAATAAATTTTTCTTGATCTTAGATGATTACTTGGAATGGATTAGAAAGCTTGGAAGTATACTTGGAAACTTGAAAGTATTCTTGATTTTATGAAACTAGAACTTATAGAATTTATGAAGAACACTTAGAACTTGAAGATAGAACTTGAGAGAGTTCAATTAGATGAAGAAAATTGAAGAATGAAGGTGTTTGTATGTGTTTTAGGTCATGATATATGGATTAGATATAAAGGATATGTAAGTTTGTTTTCTTGTAAATAAGTCATGAATGATTAATAATATTTTTGTAATCTTGCTAAATAATTCATACTAGATTACAAAGAATGGTTCCCACATGTTTGATGACTCATTAAGGGCTGCTAAGTACTGATCATTGAAGTGTATATACCAATAGTATGTACATCTAGGAGCTGTGTATTGTACGAGTACGAATACGGGTGCATACGAGTAGAATTGTTGATGAAAATGAATGAGAATGTAATTGTAAGCATTTTTGTTAAGTAGAAGTACTTTGATATGTGTCATGAAGTCTTTCAAAAGTATACTAATACATCTTAATACACTACATGTATATGCATTTTAACTGAGTCGTTAAGTCATCGTTAGTTGTTACATGTAAGTGTTATTTCGAAACCTTTAAGTTAACGATTTCGTTAAATGTAGTTAATCCCATTGTTATTATATTTAATGAGATGTTAAATTATTACATTATAATGATAACATGATGTACTAATATATCTTAATATGATATATAAATATTAAGACGTTATTACAACGATAATCGTTACGTATAGATATCGTTTTGAATTTCTTAAGTTAGCAGTCTTGTTTTATGTATAAGGTTCATTTTTAATATACATAATGAGATACTTTAATTATCATTTCATCATATTAAACATATATATATGTTCATATATATAATATCATGTCATATACAAGTTATAACGTTCGTGAACCATCGGACAAACTGGGTGGTCAAACGTTAACACAAAAATCGTTTCAAATAATCAAGTCTTAACAAGTTTGATTGCTTAACATGTTGGAAACATTTATTCATGTAAATATTTATCTCATATAATATATAATCATGGAAAAGTTCGGGTCACTACAGTACCTACCCGTTAAATAAATTTCGTCCCGAAATTTTAAGCAGTTGGAGGTGTTGACGTATCATCTGGAAATAAGTGTGGGTATTTCTTCTTTATCTAATCTTAATGTTCCCAGGTGAACTCAGGTCCTCTACGAGCATTCCATCAAACCCTAACGATTGGTATTTTATTTTGCTTAAGTCTTTTAACCTCACGATCCATTATTTCGACGGGTTCTTCAATGAATTGAAGTTTTTCATTGATTTGGATTTTATCTAAAGGAATAGTAAGATCTTCTTTGGCTAAGCATTTCTTCAGATTCGATACGTGAAAAGTATCATGTACGCCGGCGAGTTGTTGAGGTAATTCAAGTCGGTAAGCTACTGGTCCGACACGATCTATAATTTTAAATGGTCCAATGTACCTTGGATTCAGTTTCCCCCGTTTACCAAATCGAACAACGCCTTTCCAAGGTGAAACCTTAAGCATAACCATCTCTCCAATTTCAAATTCTATATCTTTTCTTTTACTGTCTGCGTAGCTCTTTTGTCGACTCTGGGCGGTTTTCAACGGTTGTTGAATTTGAATAATTTTCTCGGTCGTTTCTTGGATTATCTCCGAACCCGTAATTTGACTATCCCCCACCTCATTCCAACAAATTGGAGACCCACACTTTCTGTCATAAAGTGCCTCAAACGGTGCCATCTCAATACTCGAGTGGTAACTGTTATTGTAGGAAAATTCTGCTAATGGTAGATGTCAATCCCAACTGTTTCCAAAATCAATAACACATGATCGTAGCATGTCTCCAAGAGTCTGTATCGTCCTTTCACTCTGCCCATCGGTTTGTGGATGATAGGTGATGTTATGCGAGTATATAAAATAGTTATTAATTTTAGCAGAAAACACTATTAAATACGATACAATTTTACACAAGATATTTATTTATTTATAGAATGGATATACTTAAACCTTGCTACAACACTTATAGGCAGTGTACCTAATCGTACAGTAGTGTAGTTTTTAGTAAGTCCGGTTCGTTCCACAGGGAAATCTTTAAACAAAGCTCAACGCTATATTAGTTTACTTTTATAAAAATACAAACATATATATAAGTAATATTATTATTATAAAGGGGGGTTTTTACCGTTTAAGGACCGGTTTGTCGATTTTAAGACTTTAGTCGCAGTTAAAACCTAATGTAAAATATTAAATAAATAAAAGACTTAATTTAAAGCGTAAAGTAAATAACGATAATGAAATTGCGAATAATAAAAGTGCGATAAAATAAAATTGCGATAATTAAAAAGTACGATAATTAAAAGTGCGATTAAATAACAATAAATAAAAGTGCGATAATTAGAAGTGCAATTAAATATAAAATAAAGGAAATTAAATATGAAATAAAAGAATTATGCTTATTTAAACTTCCGTAATCATGATGTTTGACGTGTTGATTTTAGTTTTATGCCCATGGGTTAATTGTCCTTTGTCCTGGATTATTTAATATGTCCGTCTGGTTTTTGTCCATAACAGTCCATCAGTCATAAATATAAAGTGCGAGTGTCCTCGTCAAATTATTATTATACCCGAAGTTAAATATTCCAACTAATTGGGGATTCGAATTGTAACAAGGTTTTAATACTTTGTTTAATGAATACACCAGGTTATCGACTGCGTGTAAACCAAGGTTTTACCACTTTGTTAACAATTACACCAATTACCCTTGAATGTAATTTCACCCCTGTTTTGATTATTCTAGTGGCTATTAATCCATTCCCGTATCCGGTTAAATGAACGATTATTCGTACATATAAATACCCCGCCCATCGTGTCCGATCGAGTGTATATGGTAATTTATAGGGACGCCCAATTGTAAATATTTATATTAACATTAACAAACTTTCATTTAGTTAAACAAATATAAAGCCCATTAATAGCCCATAGTCTAATTTCCACAAGTGTCGTTCTTTTGTTCAAACCCCAATTATGGTACAAAGCCCAATTACCCAATTTTAGTAATTAGCCCAACATCATGATTACTTCGTTTTAAATAAGCATAATAATAACTTAGCTACGAGACATTAATATAAAAAGGTTGAACATAACTTACAATGATTAAAAATAGCGTAGCGTTACACGGACAGAATTTCGACTTACACCCTTACAATATTCGCTAACATACCCTTATTATTAGAATTATAATTAAAATTAAAATATAAATTATAAATATAAATATAAATTTTACGTATGAATGAGGAAGAAAAAGATGATAGATTATGATCAGAATTCGGTTGGCTTTATAGGCAGTTTTTAATTTTGGGGCTCCGCGACTCACGGTGATATCCTCTTCAAACTCCGCGAGTCGCGGAGAATGAATTTACAGCTCAGTCCTTGGAGTCTTTCTCTGCCGACGGTTTTTATTTATATATATAATATATATATATAATTAATATAATTAATTATATATTATATTATATTTATATACATAGTTAACTTGTAATTTTTAGTCCGTTGCGTCGAGCGTTAAGAGTTGACTCTGGTCCCGGTTCCGGATTTTCGAACGTCCTTGCGTACAATTTAATATCTTGTACTTTGCGTTTTGAATCTTGTACTCTTGTAATTTCGAGACGTTTCTTATCAATAATTGGAACCTTTTTTATTGTCTTTTGTACTTTTGAGCTTTTTGGTCGTTTGCGTCTTCAATTCGTCGAATCTGTCTTTTGTCTTCACCTTTTATTATTTAAATGAATATCACTTGTAAATAGAACAATTGCAAATAAAAGCTTGTCTTTCTTGAGGAATAATGCTATGAAATATATGTTCGTTTTTAGCATTATCAAATATTCCCACACTTGAGCGTTGCTTGTCCTCAAGCAATATCGTCTTGAAATATTAGAATCACTTCTTTATTCTTCACACTTTGTACATCAGTGATTTCTATACGGCGGTATAAACAATGGTAGTAACGATATGGTTTACAGTCCCACATGACTATAAAAATTTAGATCCATTAAGGAAATTGGATCTTTATGAAAACATTTGATCTTTTGAAAATTAAATCTAGTTTTTACCCTAGATAAGTTTTTCGGGATAACCCTTTACCGGTGTTTGCAAAATATTTTTGTGGGTTTGGTAGGTTTCAGATTTGAAAATTTTAGATCAAAACTTATGGTTTTGTGTCACCCACTTGCTAACCTTGTATTAGGAAAGCAACACGTCCAGTTTACTTGTTCCGTATATTACCTTTCGGCAAACTACCGTCCGGTTGTAAAGGAAAGCGTTGAACAAGCAACTGTTAAGGCAATGTCCCGTGACATGCTTTTGATTATGGTCTATAACGTGTCGGACGCAATTACTATCCTTGGTAGGAGCAATAGTAAAGCTCACCCTTATAATTTTTCGGTCTGGCACAAGGTCCTGTCTTTGACCACTATGCAACCACCGTTCTTACGGTTGACACCCGATTTGGTTCAGGTGACCTAATGAATTCCAGGTGAATTCCTAGGTTTTTATGTTCAATGGTAATGAACGCATTGAAAATAGGGTTTTCAGAAAACAAATCGGTTTATAATTTTGATCAAAATATTTTCTCGTTCAAGCTCGAGTTTAGATATCATTGAATTCCATGAGTTTGAATTCTCAATCTTTAAGGTCAATCTCTAGGATTGAGTAATATCAGTCTTAAAAGCTGATTTTTAATCTTTAAGGAGATTATCTTTTCTGGGGATCTGATTCATTAGTCTTATCCAGCTAATTTGCATGGTGCCCCCCCATTGTACGAGATAAATCCTTCTCATGGTTACGATAAATCCGACCACATGGCGACCCTGTTTAATGCTGAGGTCCGTGGATTTCCTGCTGATTTTAGTGATGACTTTTCTAGATTTTTCGTCAACCTACAGCTGGTCTGAACGACAACTTCATAACCTAAATCAAGAAGCGCGTTTCTTTTTCGGAAGACTTTACTTCCTTTTAATGATGGAATTGATTCATCGTGTAGATCCATCTCTTCTTTTCTTTCATCGGGTAAAACAGTTTAGTTTAGTCCAAAGCAAAAGTATTTTCAGTTATTTGTTACAGATATATGTGACATATGTTTAAAATAACTTGGTAAATTTTCCCACACTTGGCTTTTTATTTTTCTTTTTATCGTCCTCTATTCCATTTTAAATGAATTTTGACATTTTAGTTTGTTTCTTAATTTATGTCCTTTCCGAGGTAACAATAATTTCGGTGTTAAAACCTAGTTTTATCGTTCATAAATATGTATAAACATGATTTGAATTCATTTAATTGAAAATTTTGAAAAATTTTACTAGAATTGGGTAGTCAGTATATAAGACTAGGGCTGTTCTTTATTATCAGAGAGCACTAGATTCTAATACAACTACTGCTTTACTAGTATTTTTAATGGTAACCAAATGTATAAAGTAAAAATTTTTAAAATCCGAAAGAATTTAACCCCTTCCCACACTTAAGATCTTGCAATGCCCTCATTTGCAAGAAATCAGTAACAATTTAAATTATTGAGGGTGATTAGTGTGAAAATGATTAAATTTTACCAAAGTTTCCAAATATATTGGCGTTTGTTTGCTGAATGATAAATGGTGCACATCATTTGTTCATTCCGTCTTGTTGTTATTTCACATATATTTTGCATCTTGTCGTCAAAATTAGTTGCTTTTGCTGAACTTAATGCCAGTCTTTGAAAATGCGTTGTTTTACCCTGTTGTGTACATAAGATAAACTGCAAACATATATACATATTTTTGAAGTTTGGTATATTACCCCACATTCAAAAATTATTAAAATCTAAGAATAAAAGTTAGATAATTAATGATTACAATATTAACAAAAGTATTAAACGTATCAATAATTACAAATTACAAAATAAAAAAAAATAAGTATACTAAGGATGATATTGGTACCAATAGGGGTTCCAGGCATAACCATAAGTGCTATAGAATGCTTCGGCAGGATCATACGTAGGATATGGTGGCTGCATCTCTATAGACCAAGGAGGGAAGATGAGTTTCGGTGTAGGAATATAGTTTCTACCTATATGTTGGCAATGAGCTATGATCTGGTTCTGATGAACTTGCCAATCTTCAAATGCTATCTGTCTAGCATTTTCGTATTCCTGAGAAGCTATAAACCTATGCATTTCTTGCATCTCATTCCCCCCCTCCTACATTACCTTGTTGTTGGTTTCTCTCCACCTGTGGATGTCTACCATGGTATCGTACTGCGGCGTTATTTCGCCTCTTCAAAACTTTCGCACCATGGTATACATTTAAACCTATAGTGTCGCGGGGTTCCGGCTCTTCTAATAATAATCCCCCCCGACTTATATCCACACCGAGATATTCACCAATCAAAGTAATAAAAATACCACCTCCTATTGTGCTATGTGGTCGCATCCCCCGAACCATAGCTGATAAATAATAACCCACACAATATGGTATACTTACAGCGCTTTGTGGGTCTCGAATACACATATGGTAAAACAAATCTTGTTCATTTACTTTTTCTTTGTTCTTAACCCTTTGTGTAATCGAATTAGCTAAAAACCTATGTATCACTCTTAATTCGGCTCTATCTATATCCAAATAAGAGTAGTTTCCCCCTTTGAAACGGTGATGGCTTGTCATTTGACTCCACACACCGTGTGTATCAAAATTCTCATCTATCTTTCTACCGTTTAGTATCAATCCTCTACAATCGGCAGACGCTAACTCCTCAGGCGTATATATACGTAAAGCCTGAGCCATGTCCAGTAAAGACATGTGGCGCATCGAACCGCCTAACAAAAATCTAATAAAAGAACGATCGGTTAAACTAGCTACCCGATCATTCAACTCTATACTACATAACAATTCTTCACACCATACTTTATATACAGGTCTACGTATGGTGAATAAACATATCCAGTCATTAAAAGAAGAATTACCATACCTCTGTACAAGTAATTCCCTAATTGGCCCGGCCAATTCTACAGCTTCTAAGGGTCCGCATTCTATGACCCTCGGTACCTCAACAACCTTAGAATGAAGAGTATGCAAACCCCTTTGATATTTTGGATAATCTATCCAAAGTCTGTCAAATCTCAGGTTCGGGTGCAACTCTTCCAAGTGCATATCGGAAAAGGTCATGACTGGATGAGGTATATCCTGCTTGTAGTAGTTATCCACCTCCTGTTGTTCCAAATTCTCAGCAGGAGCATTGCGGGCTTGGGATGAAGATTCACCCCTTTCATTCTGCAAAACACATCAAACACAATTTTTGTGCATCCAAATATGCATTAGTGTCAGCAAAATCATCAATCAAAATAATTACAATGACATTATCAATTTATATCAAACTTAAGCTCATTTTCACATTTTTATCAAATCTACACTTTTTCAAATAAGCATATACGAAAATGTTCGTCAAGTTCATAAGCATTCAACTCAAATAACATGTCAAAATAATCATTACTAGCAATCAAACAAGTCTCAAATGGCATTATCTTTCAAAAATCAAGTTCATGAATTTTAGACTTGAAAAAGTCCACTTTAATTCTTAAAATCATGTTTAGGCTCAAAGTTTGGATCATTTAACTACCTAGACATGTTACACTACTCAATTTAGCAACAATTCATGACAAAAATCGGCCATAACCTGTTTATATCAAAAAGCCCCAAATTTGCTCAAGAACACAAACCCTAGATTATTCAAAATTTGAAGTTTAAGGCTTCTAATCATGTTAAACAGCATCAATCTAGGTTATACAAGCATAATACATAAACAATTTAAGCCTAATTACACTAAAAAGCATCAAAATCAAATTGGGGAAAAAATAGCTCAAGAACATCAAATTTCGAATTAAATGGTGTTTAGGTGTAGAAATTTACCGTTTTTCTTGAGTAATTCTTAGATAGCATCCTTCTCAACATGATTTTAGCAAAAGATTTGATGATTAACGGTTAAAAATCGTGATTTTTGGGGTGTTTTTGGGTGGTTTTTCGGGGTTTTTTCGCTGTGAAATTCGCTGTGTTTTTGAGTTGTGTAGTGTACTGATCGTTCAGCTCTTTTTATTTTTTTTCTGATTTTCGGTACCTCCGCGAGTCGCGGTGAAATACCCTTCAAACTCCGCGACTCGCGGAGTTTTTTTTTTTTTTTTTTTTTTTTTATAATCATTAACTTATTAAAACAATTAAGTAATTAATTTTAAAATTTTGTTTCCCTTGTTATTTAGGACGAGGTCGTTTCGGATCGATGTCCTAGTCCGTCCTTCGACAAAATTTTAAAATTTGTCATTTTTAAGCAATTGCTTTAAAAGCTTAGATTTTTTTTATTTTTTAATTTTTTTGGCATACTTTAATTCAATAAGATTAAAAATAATGATAATAAAAGTTCTCGTCCCTCCCTCGGGTAAAGCAATTTCGGTTCAAAGACCTAGTCTTCAACTTACGACGAATTTTAAAAATCATATTCTTAACTTAATGAGATAAAGTAAATTTTTGTTTTTAAATTCACACAACTTAAATATAAAATTCAAAATTAATATTAAAAATTCACACCAAACTTAAAATTTGAAATGCATAAAATTAAAAATTAATATTTTAAAAATTAAAAATTCACACCAAACTTAATTTAAAAATTTATAAATTCATATCAAACTTATATTAATTTTTCAAATATTTACAATTTTAAATATATTGTTTTTACAAAGTTTACAATATTAATTTAAGATTTAAATATTAATTTTTAAAATATGGTAAAAATAAAATTAAAAATCTTTTTGTCTTTTTATCCCACTTTAATCAATCAAATATTATCAAAAATATGCGCCCCTCTTTTCGGTAAAGTAATTTCGGTTCCAAGACCTAATTTAACTCATGACGAATTTTTGAAATATTTTGGGTTGATTGATTAAAGATATTTATACCTTAAGAATAAACGTTAAATTTCGCAGTGATGTAATAAATTTTTGAATGATATCAATAATTTCGGTCGCCAAACCTAATTTTATTTAATACCAATTTAATACTTTTTAGCGAACAAATTAGCGTTTATTATCAAAAGGTTAAAAATAAAAATAAAAACTAAAAACTGTACAGACATACTTGTGAAATAGATTTCTTAGTTATATGATCTATTCCATTCATAAGATAGTCGGTTTAATTGATTTTCCATGGCTACATAGGCGTAACCTCGAGCATTCAGTGTCTTTTCTTCTAAACATATGAACGGTCCGTCTCTGCATAAAGTAACAAATTCGGTATTTGAATAGGTTTGATTATTTGAACATTTACCTCCATGTGACCATTTTCCGCATTTGTGACATCGTTCTAGGTGTCGTGCTCTTCTTTTCGCTGCGGATTTTGATTTTCCTTTACCAAATTGTAACTTATTATCTTCGCATCTGGATTCTTTTCTAACTCCGTCCATTCTTTCTCTGATTACTGATACTATTTCACTCGGGAGTATATCATTATTTCTTTTAGTGATCAAAGCGTGTAGCATTAGACCATGGTTTAGTTCACAGGCAGTCTTCATTTTGTAAAAACCTAAAAAAAATAAAAATTCAGAATGGGGGGAGAAGACTAGTTCTTTAGGGTCTGCTAGGGAAAGACCATTCGGGTTCCATTTTCGAGAACTACACGAAAACAGACAATCTAACTCTAACAGAAATACATATTATCCTTTAAAGACTTGATTCTCCCCACACTTAGTTAGCTGTGGTGTCGAAATTGTGATTAACTTCGTTGTCGACTTCCATCGGACCATGTATGTAATGTTTAACTCTGTGACCATTAACTTTAAATTCCATCCCATTTGAATTTATTAATTCTATCGTTCCGTATGGGAAAACTCTTTTGACTATGAATGGTCCAGACCATCTTGATTTCAATTTTCCAGGAAATAGCTTGAATCGTGAATTGAAAAGAAGAACTCTGTCTCCTTCTTTAAATTCTTTTGAACTTCTGATTCTTTTATCATGCCATTTCTTCGTTCTTTCTTTATAGATTAACGAATTTTCGTATGCTTCATGTCTTAATTCTTCTAATTCATTTAGTTGACTTAATCGTAGACGTCCAGCTTCATGTAAATCAAGATTACATGTCTTCAAAGCCCAAAATGCTTTGTGTTTAATTTCTACTGGAAGATGACATGCTTTTCCATAAACAAGTCTAAAAGGTGTGGTTCCAATTGGAGTTTTGTAGGCTGTTCTAAAAGCCCAGAGTGCATCCTCCAATTTAATGGACCATTCCTTCGAATTTGATCCTACGGTTTTCTCTAGAATACGTTTTAAAGCTCGGTTGGTATTTTCAACTTGTCCACATGTTTGTGGATGATATGCGGTGGAGATTTTATGAGTTACTCCATATCTTTTAAGAACTTTCTCAAGTTGATTATTACAAAAATGAGTTCCCCGATCACTTATTAAAGCTTTCGGTGTTCCAAACCTTGCAAAAAGACGTTTTAAAAAGTTGACTACAACTCGTGCATCGTTAGTTGGGAGAGCTTGTGCTTCCGCCCATTTAGATACATAATCAATGGCTACGA
This sequence comes from Rutidosis leptorrhynchoides, assembly GCF_046630445.1. Lineage (NCBI taxonomy): Eukaryota > Viridiplantae > Streptophyta > Magnoliopsida > Asterales > Asteraceae > Rutidosis > Rutidosis leptorrhynchoides. The sequence goes on from NC_092336.1 coordinate 268,211,754, forward strand.
GTATATATAAATTATTATGAGATTTTGGAAATGGACCCATAAAGTCAATACCCCAAATGTCAAATACTTCACATACTTGGATGACATTTTGTGGCATTTCATCACGTTGACTTATTTTTCCGGCCCTTTGACATGCATCACAGGATTTGCAAAGAAGGTGTGCGTCTTTGTAAATTGTAGGCCAATAGAATCCAGCTTCATAAACTTTTCTTGCTGTTAGTTGAGGCCCATAATGCCCTCCTGTTGGTCCTGTGTGACAATGGTTTAAAATTTTACTAGCTTCATCTCCAAATACACATCGGCGTATTATTCCATCGGGACAACTTTTAAACAGATGTGGATCTTCCTAGAAATAGTGTTTTATATCACTGAAGAATTTCTTTCGTCTTTGGTACGATAATCCTTTTTCAAGGAATCCACAAACTAAGTAGTTTGCATAGTCTGCAAACCATGGAATTTCTTTATAATCTATCTTCAATAGATATTCATCAGGAAAGTTGTCTTGTATGGCCGATTCATTCAGAACTTCTAATTCGGGATTTTCAAGACGAGAAAGATGATCAGCGGCGAGATTTTCTGCTCCTCTTTTATCTCGGATTTCAATATCAAACTCTTGTAAGAGTAAGATCCAACGGATTAATCTTGGTTTAGCATCTTGTTTTGAAAATAGGTATCTAAGAGCAGAATGGTCGGTATAGACCACCGTTTTTGCTAGAACGAGATATGATCGAAATTTGTCAAAAGCAAAGACAATAGCAAGGAGTTCTTTTTCAGTAGTTGTATAGTTCGTTTGTGCTCCTTGTAACGTCTTACTAGCATAATATATAGGTTGAAATCGTTTTTCAATCCTTTGTCCTAAAACGGCTCCCATTGCAAAATCACTTGCATCGCACATTAGTTCAAATGGTAGATTCCAATTTGGTGTTATCATGATCGGTGCATTAGTGAGTTTCTCTTTAAGAATATTAAAAGATTTGATACACTCATCTGAAAAGATGAATGGAGCATCCTTTTCTAGGAGTTTATTCATAGGAGTGGCAATTTTAGAAAAATCTTTTATGAAACGTCGGTAAAAACCGGCATGCCCTAGAAAACTCCTAACTCCTCTAACATTTGTGGGATGTGGAAGTTTAGCAATTACATCTACTTTAGCTCTATCCACTTCAATTCCTTCTTTTGAAATTTTATGTCCAAGAACGATGCCTTCTTTAACCATGAAATGGCATTTCTCCCAATTAAGTACTAGATTTGATTTTTCGCATCTAATTAGCATTCGTTCCAGATTAACTAGACATGATTTAAATGTATCACCGAAGACTGAAAAGTCATCCATGAAAACTTCCATGCATTCTTCTATCATGTCGTGAAAAATCGCCATCATACACCTTTGAAAGGTTGCAGGGGCGTTACAAAGTCCAAATGGCATGCGTTTGTAAGCAAAAGTACCATAAGGGCACGTGAATGTGGTTTTCTCTTGATCTTCGGGTGCTATTGGAATTTGAAAATATCCGGAAAATCCATCTAGAAAACAATAGTAACTATTTCCGGCTAATCTTTCCAACATTTGATCTATGAAAGGTAAGGGAAAGTGATCTTTTCTGGTGGCGTCATTTAATTTTCTATAATAAATACATACACGCCATCCTGTTACAGTCCTAGTAGGAATAAGCTCATTTTTCTCATTTGTAATGACAGTCATGCCACCCTTCTTAGGCACGCATTGAACTGGGCTTACCCATGGACTATCAGAGATTGGATAAATTAAACCTGCATCTAGCAGTTTAATAATCTCTTTCTTAACTACATCTTGCATATTAGGATTTAGTCTTCGTTGGCGTTGCACATACGTTTTATGACCTTCTTCCATAAGGATTTTATGTGTGCAATACGAAGGACTTATTCCTTTAATATCATGAATCTTCCATGCAATGGCTGGTTTATGAGCTTTCAACACAGAAATGAGTTGTGATTTCTCATCATTTGTGAGAGAAGACGATATTATTACAGGTAATTCAGATTCACCATGTAAATAAGCGTATTCCAAATGGGTTGGAAGTGGCTTTAACTCTAATTTGGAAGGTTCTTCTATCGATGATTTATATCGATATCTGTCTTCTTCTTTTAGCATTTGAATTTCTTCTGTTGTTGGTTCATATCCATTAGCTATAAGTGTAGCTAACATTTCAGCTTCATCAATTGGTTCATTACCTTCTCCTAAAGAACATTCTCCTGTTCCTTGTAATTCTGGAAATTCTTCTAATAATTCTGCATGTGCATCTATAGTTTGAATATAATAACATGTATCATCTGCAGATTGTGGTTGTTGCATTGCTCTATCAACTGAAAAGGTAACACTCTCATCCTCTATACTTAGGGTCAATTTCTTACCGAACACGTCTATCATTGCTTTAGCCGTGTTTAAGAATGGTCTTCCTAATATGAGAGGAACTTGAGAATCTTCTTCCATGTCCAAAACAACAAAATCTACTGGAAATACTAAAGTATCAACTTTAACTAGCATGTTCTCCATTATCCCTCTAGGATATTTTATTGATCTATCGGCTAGTTGTATGCTTATTCTGGTTGGTTTCAATTCTCCAAGGTCTAGTTTAGTGTATAGTGAATACGGCATTAGATTTATACTAGCACCTAAGTCTGCCAATGCTTCTATTGAACTAAGACTACCCAGAAAACATGGAATTGTGAAACTTCCTGGATCAGATAATTTTTCTGGTATCTTATTCAACAGCACTGCTGAACAATTAGCATTCATAGTAACAGCCGAGAGTTCTTCCATTTTCTTTCTATTTGAGATTAGATCTTTCAAGAATTTAGCATATCTTGGCATTCCTGAAATCACATCAATGAAAGGAAGATTTACATTTATCTGTTTAAACATATCCAAGAATTTGGATTGCTCGGCTTCAAGTTTTTCTTTCTTCATTTTACTCGGGTAAGGAAGTGGTGGTTGGTATGGTTTAACATAAGGTTTATCCTTAACTGTGTTATCTTCATTAACCTTTTCAACTACCGGTTCTTTTTCCTTATCTTGATCAGGTTGTGGTTCTTGTGGAGTAGGAATAGTTTCATCAGAAGTTACAGGTATTTCAGGTGGTTTAAGTGTTGTACCACTTCTTGTGGTAATAGCTTTAGCTGTTTCATTCCGGGGGTTAGCATTTGTATCACTAGGTAGACTTCCCGGTTTTCTTTCACCTATTAATCTTGCTAGGTTACTTACTTCTTGTTCTAGATTTTGAATAGAAGCTTGTTGATTTCTAAATGCTTGAGCATTTTGTTCATTGGTTTGTTTTTGAGATGTGAAAAACTGCGTTTGAGTTTCAACTAGCTTCGTCATCATATCTTCTAAATTCGGCTTTTTATCATCGGTTTGTTGTGGTGGTTTGTTTTGAAAATTAGGTCTTTGCTGATTGTAAGTATTATTGGATACTTGTTGATTGCTAGGACCTTGTTGGTTGTTGTATGGAATATTTCGGTTATAATTCTGGTTTTGATTGTAAATCGGTCTTGGCGGTTGATAATTATTCTGATAATTATTTCCAGGCCTTTGGTTTATGTATGAAATATTCTCTCTTTGTTCCATTGTTAATTCAATACTGAGACAATCTTTTGTCAAATGTGGTCCTCCACACTGCTCACAACTAATTCGTATTGAGTGAATATCCTTAGTCATCTTTTCCATTCGTCTCTCCACAGCATCTATCTTTGCGGAAATGGAATCTAAGTCATGGCTAGAATCGGCTCTAGCTGCTTTAGATGATCTAATGATGTCTTTTTCTTGGTGCCACTCATGTGAGTGGGAAGCAGTGTTATCAATAATTTTGTAAGCATCAGTTTCAGTTTTCTTCATAATAGAACCACCAGCTGCTATATCTATGTCTTTCCTTGTAGTGATGTCGCATCCTTGGTAGAATATTTGTACTATTTGACAGGTGTCTAAACCATGTTGCGGACATCCTCTTAACAACTTTCCATATCTTGTCCATGCCTCATATAGAGTTTCATTTGGTTTCTGTGTGAACGTAACAATTTCTGCTTGAAGTCTTACAGCTTTAGATGCAGGAAAGAATTGTTTAAGAAATTTGTCAACTAAAACGTCCCATGTATCGATCGCCCCTTCAGGTAACGATTCCAACCAATCTTTGGCTTCTCCCTTTAAAGTCCAGGGAAATAACATGAGATATATCTGTTCATCCTCCACTTCTCGTATTTTAAATAGTGTGCAGATCCTATTAAAGGTACGTAGATGTTCATTTGGATCTTCCTTCGGCGCACCACTAAATTGGCATTGATTAGTCACCATGTGTAGAATTTGTCCTTTGATTTCATAATCTGGCGCATTAATGTCTGGATGAGTAATTGCGTGACCTTGGCCAGTGCGTTTAGCTCTCATTCGGTCTTCCATACTTAAAGGTTCCAGATTCTCCATAATTGAATTTGTTGAATCGGTATCACTAGATGATTCTGATTTAATGGTTCGTTCCTCAACAATCTCTGTTTGAATGATTGGTGGTTCCGGAGGAAAGTTTAATGGTTCAGGATCTATGAACCGTTCCTGAATATTCTCTGGATTCTCAATTGTGAGGTTGGGTTCAAAAAATGGATTATCGGAAATTTGAACTGAAGTACTTGGTTGACTGGATGACGATTCTAAAGAAAAATCAACGGCGGTTATATTTGCTAAATGTCTTGATCTAGTTACAGGTGGTGAACGTACAAAAGGTGATGAAAGTCTTGCTCGGTGCATTCACTGAATATCCTATTAGTTTTAAAAAAAGAAAGAAAAATTATAATAAGTTATCCAATTAATAGACTTTTCTGATTTTGCCCACGTTTCGAATAGCCAAAAGATGCAGCAGAGGGGCAGGATTCGTTTGGTCTCAATATAATTGAGGACTGTTTGGCTCCAATAACCCGGTCCACGTACAAATCCAACTATTACTACGAACCAGAAAATTTTGATGTCTATCAATTTAACCACTCAAAATAAATTTTCGTAATTTTAAGAAATTTAGATAAGAAGTAGAATAAAAATCTATGTCCTAAAAACTAGAATGGCGAGAAATAAGAGAGAAAAAGAGTTCGTCGAAAAAGGTCGAAAAAGAAAAAATGGTTGAAAAATAAAAGGTGACGGAAAAATAAAAGAAACTTATCAAAACTTAAAAATACTTGACTAACCTAACCTTATTACTACAACTAACTTAAAATTATAATCGCAAATTGAAATTACTAATTGGAATGATAATTGATACATAGTAAAAGGTCTAAAAATATTAAAGCTTACAGGAGAAACTAAATCCCAAATGGAAATAACTTAAAAAGAAACTAAAACTTAAAAAGGCGTCGCAAAATTCTAAAGTACCTAAATCTTAGTCTAAAGAAAAAGCACTTAAGGAATTCTACGGCAAAGCCTAAAAATCTAGGAGTAAAAATAACTATAGCAAAAACTAAGTTTAAAATTAAATATGAGCTAAAAATACAAATATTACGCTACAACGATTAAAAAGGGACAAAATATAAAAATATACAAAAAGTTGTAAAAAGTACAATTTTTATAAAAATATTATTTTTATATTATTTTTTAATAAAACTACTAATTTTACAATTTAATAAAACTAATTAATACTAAATACATAAATTAAATAAAAAGTAAAAATAAAAATAAAACTAATAATAATAATAATAATAATTAGGTTTAAATAATAATTATAATTAATAATAACCCGTAATTAATGCAGGATTAGGGTTTTTTGTCGCCTGTCAGAAAGGCTCCGCGAGTTGCGGTAATTAATACATCAAACCCCGCGACTCGCGGGGTTCAGAAATTCAGTTGACAGATTTAAATTCGACGCGTTTTCTTTATTTATTTTTTTTTTTTCTGTTTTTAATTTTTTTCTATAAATAAAAGATAGTTAATAAAACTTATATTTTTATAAACTAAAATAGAAATAAAGAAACTTATAAAACTTAAATATTTAACAAAATCTTAAAAATACTTATATTTTTGTTTTTCTTTTTATATTTTTGAATATTTAAAACGTATTTTTACAAAAACGAATTTTAATAAAAGTAAACAAAAAATGCTTTTTTTTTTTTTTTTTTTTAGCGTTGTGCTTCCGGCTTTTAAGATAGTTCCCCGGCAGCGGCGCCAAAAATACTTGATGTTATGCGAGGTGTATATAAAATAGTTATTAATTTTAGCAGAAAACACTATTAAATACGATACAATTTTACACAAGATATTTATTTATTTATAGAATGGATATACTTAAACCTTGCTACAACACTTATAGGCAGTGTACCTAATCGTACAGTAGTGTAGTTTTTAGTAAGTCCGGTTCGTTCCACAGGGAAATCTTTAAACAAAGCTCAACGCTATATTAGTTTACTTTTATAAAAATACAAACATATATATAAGTAATATTATTATTATAAAGGGGGGTTTTTACCGTTTAAGGACCGGTTTGTCGATTTTAAGACTTTAGTCGCAGTTAAAACCTAATGTAAAATATTAAATAAATAAAAGACTTAATTTAAAGCGTAAAGTAAATAACGATAATGAAATTGCGAATAATAAAAGTGCGATAAAATAAAATTGCGATAATTAAAAAGTACGATAATTAAAAGTGCGATTAAATAACAATAAATAAAAGTACGATAATTAGAAGTGCAATTAAATATAAAATAAAAGAATTATGCTTATTTAAACTTCCGTAATCATGATGTTTGACGTGTTGATTTTAGTTTTATGCCCATGGGTTAATTGTCCTTTGTCCTGGATTATTTAATATGTCCGTCTGGTTTTTGTCCATAACAGTCCATCAGTCATAAATATAAAGTGCGAGTGTCCTCGTCAAATTATTATTATACCCGAAGTTAAATATTCCAACTAATTGGGGATTCGAATTGTAACAAGGTTTTAATACTTTGTTTAATGAATACACCAGGTTATCGACTGCGTGTAAACCAAGGTTTTACCACTTTGTTAACAATTACACCAATTACCCTTGAATGTAATTTCACCCCTGTTTTGATTATTCTAGTGGCTATTAATCCATTCCCGTATCCGGTTAAATGAACGATTATTCGTACATATAAATACCCCGCCCATCGTGTCCGATCGAGTGTATATGGTAATTTATAGGGACGCCCAATTGTAAATCTTTATATTAACATTAACAAACTTTCATTTAGTTAAACAAATATAAAGCCCATTAATAGCCCATAGTCTAATTTCCACAAGTGTCGTTCTTTTGTTCAAACCCCAATTATGGTACAAAGCCCAATTACCCAATTTTAGTAATTAGCCCAACATCATGATTACTTCGTTTTAAATAAGCATAATAATAACTTAGCTACGAGACATTAATATAAAAAGGTTGAACATAACTTACAATGATTAAAAATAGCGTAGCGTTACACGGACAGAATTTCGACTTACACCCTTACAATATTCGCTAACATACCCTTATTATTAGAATTATAATTAAAATTAAAATATAAATATAAATATAAATTTTACGTATGAATGAGGAAGAAAAAGATGATAGATTATGATCAGAATTCGGTTGGCTTTATAGGCAGTTTTTAATTTTGGGGCTCCGCGACTCGCGGTGATATCCTCTTCAAACTCCGCGAGTCGCGGAAAATGAATTTACAGCTCAGTCCTTGGAGTCTTTCTCTGCCGACGGTTTTTATTTATATATATAATATATATATAATTAATATAATTAATTATATATTATATTATATTTATATACATAGTTAACTTGTAATTTTTAGTACGTTGTGTCGAGCGTTAAGAGTTGACTCTGGTCCCGGTTCCGGATTTTCGAACGTCCTTGCGTACAATTTAATATCTTGTACTTTGCGTTTTGAATCTTGTACTCTTGTAATTTCGAGACGTTTCTTATCAATAATTGGAACCTTTTTGATTGTCTTTTGTACTTTTAAGCTTTTTGGTCGTTTGCGTCTTCAATTCGTCGAATCTGTCTTTTGTCTTCACCTTTTATTATTTAAACGAATATCACTTGTAAATAGAACAATTGCAAATAAAAGCTTGTCTTTCTTGAGGAATAATGCTATGAAATATATGTTCGTTTTTAGCATTATCAATAGGCAGTACTCATATCTAGACGAGTTCCCAATGCTTGTTGTAACGTTTGCCAAAACCTTGAAACAAATCTACCGTCCCTATCAGAGATAATAGAGATTGGTATTCCGTGTCTGAAGACGACTTCCTTCAAGTATAGTCGTGCTAACTTTTCCATTTTATCATCTTCTCACATTGGTAGAAAGTGTGCTGAATTGGTGAGACGATCGATTATTATCCAAATAGTATCATAACCACTTGCAGTCCTTAGCAATTTAGTAATGAAATCCATGATAATGTTTTCCCATTTCCACTCCGGGATTTCAGGTTGTTGAAGTAGACCTGATGGTTTCTGATGTTCAGCTTTTACCTTAGAACACGTCAAACATTCTCCTACGTATTTTGCAATATCGGATTTCATACCCGGCCACCAAAAATGTTTCTTGAGATCTTTGTACATCTTTCCCGCTCGGGGATGTATTGAATATCTGGTTTTATGTGCTTCCCTAAGTACCATTTCTCTCACATCTCCAAACTTTGGTACCCAAATTCTTTCAGCCCTACCGAGTTCCGTCTTCCCGAACATTAAGATGTTTCTCCGATCCTTTGGGTATTTCATTCTTCAAATTTCCCTCTTTTAAAACTCCCTGTTTTGCCTCCTTTATTTGAGTAGTAAGGTTAGTACGAATAATTATATTCATAGCTTTTACCCGCATAGGTTCTCTATCCTTTCTACTCAAAGCGTCGGCTACCACATTCTCCTTCCCCGGGTGGTAACGAATCTAAAAATCGTAATCATTCAACAACTCAATCCACCTACGCTGCCTCACGTTCAGTTGTTTCTGATCAAATATATGTTGGAGACTCTTGTGGTCACTATACATAATACTTTTGACCCCATATAAGTAGTGCCTCCAAGTCTTTAATGCAAAAACAACAGCACCCAATTCCAAATCATGAGTCGTATAATTTTGCTCGTGAATCTTCAATTATCTGGATGCATAGGCAATCACCTTCGTTCGTTGCATCAATACACAACCGAGGCCTTGCTTTGAGGCATCACAATATATCACAAAATCATCATTCCCTTCAGGCAATGAAAATATAGGTGTCGTAGTTAACTTTTTCTTCAACAAGTGAAACGCTTTCTCTTGTTCATCCTTCCATTCAAATTTCTTCCCTTTATGCGTTAATGCAGTCAAGGGTTTTGCTATTTTAGAAAAATCTTGGATGAATCTTCTGTAGTAACCAGCCAATTCTAAAAATTGGCGTATATGCGTAGGAGTTTTTGGTGTTTCCCACTTCTTAACAGTTTCAATCTTTGCCGGATCAACTTGAATACCTTCTTTGCTCACTATATGACCGAGGAATTGAACTTCTTTCAACCAAAATGCACACTTTGAAAATTTTAGCGTACAATTTTTCCTTCCTCAACAATTCTAGCACTTTTCTCAAATGTTCTTCGTGCTCTTGATCATTCTTTGAGTAAATAAGTATGTCATCAATGAAAACAATGACAAACTTGTCAAGATATGGTCCACACACTCGGTTCATGAGGTCCATGAACATAGCTGGTGTGTTAGTCAATCCAAACGGCATAACCATAAACTCATAATGACCGTAACGAGTTCTAAAAGCAGTCTTCGAAATATCATCCTCCTTCACCCGCATTTGATGATACCCGGAACGTAAATCAATCTTTGAATAAACCGACGAACCTTGTAGTTGATCAAATAAGTCGTCAATTCTCGGTAGTGGATAACGGTTCTTGATGGTAAGTTTGTTCAACTCTCGGTAGTCGATACATAACCTGAATGTACCATCCTTCTTTTTGACAAACAACACCGGAGCTCCCCATGGTGATGTACTTGGTCAAATGAAACCACGGTCTAAAAGTTCTTGTAATTGACTTTGTAATTCCTTCATTTCGCTATGTGCGAGTCTGTAAGGAGCACGAGCTATTGGTGCAGCTCCTAGTACAAGATCTATTTGAAATCCAACAGATCGGTGTGGAGGTACTCCTGGTAATTCTTTCAGAAATACATCGGGAAATTCTTTTGCGGATGTTCTTTTCTTCGGGTTTGACTTCTTCGATGTGTGCTAGAACGGTATAGAAACCTTTTCTTATTAGCTTTTGTGCCTTCAAATTACTAATAAGATTTAACTTCACGTTGCTCTTCTCTCCGTACACCATTAAGGGTTTTCTCTTTTCGCGCATAATGCGAATCGCATTTTTGTAACAAACGATCTCTGCTTTCACCTCTTTCAACCAGTCCATGCCAATTATCACATCAAAACTCCCTAACTCTACTGGTATCAAATCGATCTTAAACGTTTCGCTAACTAGTTTAATTTATCGATTCTGACATATTTTATCAGCTGTAATTAATTTACCGTTTGCTAATTCGAGTAAAAACTTATTATCCAATGGCGTTAATGAGCAGCTTAATTTAGCGCAAAAATCTCTACTCATATAGCTTAATAAGTAGGTTTTTTGTCAATAAGAAACGTACCCGTAACAAGCTCCGGGTCTTCCTGCGCTTCAACCGCATTAATGTTGAAGACTCTTTCTTGGTTTTGCCCATTATTAGTTTCCTGATTTGGGCATGTAGTTCTGTAGTGGCCCTTCTTCCTGCATCCGAAACAAATAATGTGGGCATTATTTGTTCCTCTAGCCGCTGATCCATAAACTTCACACTTCGTTGCACCATGGCCCTTTCTATTACATTTAGTACACGATGTCGTACAGAGCATAGTCGGATGGTATCCATCACACCTCTGGCATGGTTTCTGCCCCTGGTTGTTATTGTTGGGATTGTTGTTGTTGCGGTTGTTATTATTGTTGAAACAGTTGTTGTAGTTGTAGTAGTTGTGATTGGGATTGCTATTGTTGTTGCGGTTAAGGTTGCAGTTGTTGTGGTAGTTGTTACGTTTGTGATTGCGATTATTGTTGTTGTTGTTGTTATTGTTGTATTGGTGACCCTTGTCACCGTTTTCTTCCCACTTTCTCTTGATTTGTTTCGTGTTGGCTTCTTCGGTCGCCTGCTCTTTAATTCTTCCCTCAATCTGATTTATGAGTTTGTGAGCCATTCGACTTGCCTTTTTTATGGAGGCGGGCTCATGTGAAATCACATTTTCTTGAATCCTTTCTGGTAACCCTTTTACAAATGCGTCGATCTTCTCCTCTTCATCTTCGAACACTCTTGGACACAATAGGCACAACTCTGTGAATCGCCGTTCGTACGTGGTAATGTCGAACCCTTGCGCTCGTAATCCTCTAAGCTCTACCTTGAGCTTATTGACCTCATTTCTGGGACGGTACTGTTCAGTCATCAGGTGTTTGAATGCTGACCACGGTAATGCGTAAGCAGCATCTTGTCCCACCTGCTCAAGATAAGTGTTCCACCATGTTAACGCAGTACCTGTGAAGGTATGCGTAGCATACTTTACCTTGTCTTCTTTAGTACATTTACTTATGTAAAACACCGATTCGACCTTCTCGGTCCACCGTTTTAATTTGATTGGTCCTTCGGTTCCATCGAATTCCAGAGGTTTGCAGGCAGTGAATTCCTTGTAGGAGCATCCTACACGATTTCTTGTGGAATTTGTTCCATTGCTGGATTCAGAGTTATTGTTATTTTGCATCGCAGCTTGTACTGTGGCTATATTTGCAGCAAGGAATGCACATAAATCTTCCTCGCTCAAATTCAAGTTCTGATGAGTAGTCGGTGCCATTTCCTTCAAAAATAGCTAAAAGAATTAAGTTAATCATATAGAATATTAAGAGTAGTCAATAGTATTTCGTAGCATAATATGAACTTATTTATAAAAGCTTTTTCTTCATATTAGCGTTTTATAATTTTTCATTCTGGTAGTACCTACCCGTTAAGTTCATACTTAGTAGCTAATATACAATTCAACTACTATAATTCTATATGAAAAACTGATTACAATAATATTTCGCGTTCAAACTTTTATTCAATATTTTACAAACTTACAATACAGTTATTTTACAAATAGCATGAAATATAGCACACAATAACTTTGATACAAGGTAGTTGTGAAGTCAATTCTAATTAAGGGCAAGTCGTTCAACAAAGGTAATAAAGACACGTAATTCGTAGGTCCAGAAACAAGTCATGCATTCGGGTTTTACTAGTATTATTTCCCATCCTTAGTCTTGTGGAAAATAACCGTTGTGGTCGTTGGCAAGACAGCATGTTGTAACGTCATCAAAAGGATGAGGGTTACGTAATGCCCAACATCCCCGTAACAATCTAAAAACCTTGTCTCTCACTCCAACTACTGAATCCGTCACTTGTGGGAATGTTTTGTTTAACAGTTGCAATCCAATGTTCTTTTTCTTAATTTGGTGAGAAGCGAACATCACTAACCCGTAAGCATAACATGCTTCTTTAAGTTGCATGTTGGAAGCTCTTTCTAAAGAACAAAGTCCTATGTTGGGATATGTAGAGTCAAAATAGGCTCTCAACCCGTAGCGTAAAATTACATTTGGGTTCCCCGTACTTAATGCCTTAAAGAAAACACGGTGTAACTTAAGGTCTCCCCAATGTGATATACCCCATCTCTCAAAGGAAAGCCTTTTACAAACTAAGGCATGCCTTGAACGTTTTTTAAATGTTCGACACACAAATTTTGCCATAAATAATTGTTCCGATGAATTCTGACCGACTCTTGACAAGATTTCATCAATCATATCCCCTGGTAGGTCTTCTAAAATACTCGGTTGTCTATCCTTAACATCTATTTTGTGTTTTATACTGTAAAATAGACAAAGGATTAGATTTGTGACGACCCGAAAAATTTCGACAAATTTTAAACCAAACTCTCGACACGATATTATATTTTTGACACGATAAGCAATGTCTGTAATGTTGAGTCTCAAGATTTTTGAACTGTTTACATGGATTCATTTGACCTTTGACTATTCCCGACGATTCACGAACAATTATTTGTAAATAAATATATATATATATATATATATATATATATATATATATATATATACATATGGATTCTAAACATAAATAATATCATATATTGTAAGTAATAAATATTAAAGAGTCAAATTATTATAATTAGTAAATATTGTAAAATTTGTAAATTGTATTATATTAAATAGATTACAAGTTTGAATATAATTGTTATATTAATATTATTAACATTATCTTCATTATAAATGTTAACATTAAAATTTGTATTATTAAAATTATTATTTTTAATATAAAATATACATATAAATTGAAACATTAATATAATAGAAGTAATTAAAAATAAGGATATAATTATTAATAGTATTATTATTAATTTCATTATGATCAAAAATAAATATATCAGCATTATTAATATTACTAAATAACATATATAAAGTGTGATACATTTAATATTACTAGTGTTATCGTTATCATTATTAATATCATTAATAATTTTAATTAGTAATATGATTATTTTTTTATGATTATCATTATTATCATAAATAATACAAATAGTATTATTATCATTAATAAAATTATTATTATCAGTTTTATAATTAATATCATTATTATTACACATTAATATTATAAATACTATAAAAATAATTAGCACTAGTATTATTATTATAATTACCATTAATAATATTATTATTATCTATTACACTAAAAGTTATTATTATGACTTATTATTAATATTACTCTTATTATTATTAATATTAATATTATTATTAGTATTTTAATTATTATTAATATAATTATAATTATTAATTATTAATATTAAAATCATTTATATAAAACCGTATATGGATTTGGATCAAGAGCAGTTGCACGATTCTTTCAAGCTTTGTTTTTTGTCTGGAACTGATTACAATCAAAAACAGTTAAAGGGTACGATTCAGTTAGCAATCCATGTCGTTCAATATTTTATTTATTTATTATTATTATTTAATTTCCTTGCTGTACGAATAAATTGATTCTTGTCGACCATTATTCTACTACAAAACAAAGAAGATCGAATTTTGGATGCTGTAATAATCTTCTAATATCACATTACCTATCCGCCCCTACAAGTGAGAATAAAACACATAAAAATATAAAAAGAAAGGCTTCTTAAACTCTGTTCTTCACCGTTTATATCAAAAGTTCGACGTCTGAAATAATTTCAAATTGTATAAATGCAGTTATGTTTGAAAACTTCTACTTAATCTATCTGGATAGTTTCAATTGTCAATTTTTAGTATCGAATTTCAATTTCGAAGTCAAAGTTAATTTATAAAAAGTCAAACATTCTGTTCTTCGTGAAATTCGACCTTCTTTTGATGTTTTGAGTTAAATAGAGGATCCAGATAGTTTCTAGGAGATATTTGGAAAATACTTTATGAAGGAATCGAGGTCTTAAATCACTTCAATTTCAAAATCAAGGTTCATGTTCTTCATTTTTCTTAGCGACTGAAAATAAACTTTTTTATCTTTTATTTATTTAATCTGTTATATCAAACCAATTCAAACATATAGAACATTTTCATTTCTATTGCAAGCCATAATCAAATTAAATAACTCGTTGTCATAACTTGGGTTTGGTAAACTGATGGAACCTGTGAAGAAGGAGGAGGAGAAATAGAGTCAGTAAGAAAGAGGGGTTAAGTATTAACGGGTTCCTAATTTAATCAGAAAAATGAAGATGGCGAAGTGGTTAAGTGTTGTGTCGGGTGAGCGAGAGGTCTCGGGTTCGAACCCGGTTCGTGGCATTTTTTTTTGTTAGAAAAGCTTCTAAGGTAGTTTTCTTTTTCTTATAATTATTATTATTATTATTATATTATTATTATTATTATTATTATTATTATTATTATTATTATTATTATTATTATTATTATTATTATTATTATTATTGTTATTATTGTTATTATTATTATTATTATTATTATTATTATTATTATTATTATTATTATTATTATTGTTATTATTATTATTATTATTATTATTATTATTGTTACCATTATTGATTATTGATATTATTATTATGCTTATGAATATAATTATAATTAGGATATAAAAGATGATAATAGAAAGATAACAAAAATAAGATAATATATAACTATGATTAAAATTGTTATTTTGATTATTATCATTAACCTTATTATTAGCATTATTATCAAAATAGTTATTAGTTAAGGTTATATACATATACAGATTATAAATACGAACATGATTATAAAGATGATTATACTTGTAATTGAATAATGAGTTAAAACGAAATATTATTATTATTAATATCATTATATTATTATTATTATCATTATTATTATTATTATTAGTATTATTATTGACATTAAAGATTATGGATGATATTATGAACATGAGTACGATAAGTATGATATAAATAGAAATAAAATCTTTAGTAATGACAATAAATAATATTATGAATACGTAAGAAATTTAAATAAATTTATGGATTGTATAAGTATGTATAACACATCTTTTATTATTAAAACTTTATTATAATTAATACTAAATTTATGAGTTTTATCATTACTATAATTATATTAATATTATTACTATTATTAATATTATAATTATTATCATTTTTACCACTATTAATATTATTTTGGTATTATTATAACTACTCTTATTAATATACAAATGATATATATATATATATATATATATATATATATATATATATATATATATATATATATATATATATATATATATATATATATATATATATATATATTAAAAATATATTTAGTACACATAACATAACAAAAATTAATATTTTTATATAACAAAATGAATAAATGACACACACATACACACACACACACACACACACACACACACACACACACACACACATATATATATATATATATATATATATATATATATATATATATATATATTCAATATAAAAATAATATAACTAATAAAGTTATATATATACATATATATATATATAAATTTGATCGATTACGATTATGTATATTGATAAATATACAAATGATATAGGTTCGTGAATCCAAGGCCAACCCTGCATTGTTCAATATCGTCATATGTATTTTTACTACAAAATACAGTATTGTGAGTTTCATTTGCTCCCTTTTTAAATGCTTTTGCAATATATATTTTTGGGACTGAGAATACATGCGCTGCTTTTATAAATGCTTTACGAAATAGACACAAGTGATCGAAACTACATTCTATGATTGAATTATCAAACTGAATATGCCCCTTTTAGCTTGGTAGCCTAAGAATTAGTGTTTATGATAATTGCCACCAATTGACGCGAATCCTAAAGATAGATCTATGGGCATTAACAAGCCCCAGTCAGAGAATTTGAACTGCTTTAGTACTTCGATTTATCATGTCCGATGTGAGTCCCGGAATGATGGGGATATTCTATATGCATCCTGTTAAGGTCGGTTACCAGGTGTTAACCATATGAATGAATTTTAATTCGTGAGTTACGTGTGTCAATATATGAAATATTGTGGTCTATTGAAATGATGGAAATGAATGATTATGATAAACTAATGAACTCACCAACCTTTTGGTTGACACTTTAAAGCATGTTTATTCTCAGGTATTAATGAAATCTTCCGTTGTGCATTTGCTCATTTTAGAGATATTACTTGGAGTCATTCATGACATATTTCAAAAGACGTTGCATTCGAGTCGTTGAGTTCAACAAGATTATTATTAAATAGATGATAGATTGAGTCATTTATAGTTTGGATATATTATGAAATGGTATGCATGCTGTCAACTTTCGATGCAATGAAAGTTTTCTTTTAAAAACGAATGTAATGTTTGTAAAATGTATCATATAGAGGTCAAGTACCTCGCGATGTAACCAAATGTAATGTATTCATCCAGATGGATTAAGACGGGGAATTTCAGTTAGTATCAGAGCGGTGGTCATAGCGAACCAGGTCTTGTATTAGTGTGTCTAACTAGTAGTTGATAGGATGCATTAATGAGTCTGGACTTTGGCCTAGAAGTTGTTAGGATATATTAATAAGTCTGGACTTGAACCTGGTCTGCATGTCAAAAAGTTTTGCTTATCATTTCTTGTCGGAAATTACATGCTTATCATTCTTAGTCTAGACACATCTTACTGCATTGATTGCATGAATAGTGTATAGATAAAATTCATATCTTAGCGTATCTGCTAATTCATATCTTAGCGTATATGTTACTGTAAACTTTGTCTGGCAGCTTCCGTAGATTCATCCATAACTTATGGAATTTTAGTATTATATATGCATATGTAAATTATGTATTGCAGGATACTAATCTACATCATATAATCTAATTCATATCGAAAATCCTCCATCTAATCGTACGAGATGGATCCTTCAACCAGTTCAAGTCCCTCGGATTTCGATATGGATTTCCACTCGAGCTCCGAAAGTAGTGTAAACGGAATGGAATCAACCAATCAGCCATCATCAATTCTGGATGAATTGGAGATAAGTTCGTAGTCGACTCAATCAATGGAAACGAGAAGAAGGCGATCCTTTCCATCAACCAAATTCACGTCTTGGCGAAGAACCTGAAGCACTTACCGGCAAACTCATTCGAAACACTATTTTCACCCTTATTTCCCGAATATCTCACCACGATTATATTCTATCTAAAATTCTAGACCTTATTCATCCGCCTGTTCCAACTGCCAATCATCTCGGAATAATAGAATAAGTCAACGAACTTCGCGCTCGAGTAATCAATTTGGAGAATATGGTGCAAAATTTACCAGCTTTAGCAACATCACTGGCACTAACAGCACCATCAGTAACAACACTAGTACCATCAACAATCCGTGCCTCAACATCTCATTCTGTACCACGAGTATAATCATCGTTCTACGTATCGTTCTACCTCATTTATCTTCGTTCGACATGGCGATTATGTAATCTCTAATGTTTTAGAGATTATATATTTTAGTTCTAACGGTAAATTGAATGAGATTGATATCATAATTGACTCATTAAATCCATGATTACATCTGATAAAAATATATATGTAAGTATATTTTCATAAAAATTGTAATTAAAAATTCGTTCGTACAAACTGTTAATGGTGAAAATATTTTAACTGGTAGGTAATACCCTAGGAATATTTAGATTTCACATTAATAAGTTACACTGTACATTCTCCGAATATGATTCAACAGTCATTTACTATCCTACTTACATCCACAAGATATACGAATCCGTTCACCACAAAATAACCATTTTCATTCAATTTCATATTTAGATTTTGACTTACCAGAATCCAACAAGTGGGATAATGAAGCAAACATTGGACAAAATAAAATCTGTTAGAAACAAACAAATTAACTATGAGAAATTTTGTTAAGAATCCACGCTAACAAAATCCTAGCTAACTATTCCTAGCTGACTGTTAATTCCTTATTACATTTTAATTATCGCAATTTATTTTATCGCAATTTAATTCTCGCAATTTTATTTATTGTCATTTAATTTCTGTTATTTATTTTACGCACTTTATTTATCGTCATTTAAATACTGTTATTTACACATTTTAAATATCAGGACACGTATACAATGTTTTGACATATCATATCGACGTATCTATATATATTATTTGGAATAACCATAGACACTCTATATGCGGTAATGATCGAGTTAGCTATACAGGGTTGCGGTTGATTCTACAATAATATATATACTTTGAGTTGTGATCAAGTCTGAGACATGTATACAATGGGTCACGATACGTATTAATTAATTCGAATATTATATATTAAACTATATATGAATTATGAATTACTAATTGTGGACTGCTAACTGTGGAATGCCAACATTGGATAATTAAAATGAATTTAAATATTGATTATAACATATGAAACTAAACAATTCTTCAAGTTTGCCACTTGATTTCATCTTAAACCTCGTTTGTATCTTGACGATTATAATCTGCGTTCAAACTTTTCATGATTCTTGAAAACACCTCAATCGAGAGGATGAACCAACCGCACTTCATCTACGAAAGAAAAGATTGATATATATAGTTATGCACCTGAAAACCACTCGGAACCTGAGTAAACGTTTAACACGTATCAGTGCTAGCTCCTTTGGCATTGTTATTTCCGAAAATAACAATGCAATCCCTTTCCAAAGTAGCCAAATTTATCACAGCTACAGCAAATCAACTTCAATTTTTCATTCGAATAAACCTTATTATAAAGATTACCCTTTCATCATCGATACCGAAGAACCATTTATATTCCACTACATTAGCAGCAAACTTATCAGCAACTTCATTACGCATTGGCTTAAGTCTCTCCGAAGAACCATTATATTTGTTCGTTAAAACCTATTCATATACACTTCCACATCTTATAACAAGAATTACCACATCAATTACCGGGAATTAGCAATCAGTATTTTGAAATCTCGCAGCATGTCTATATCAACAGTTATATGTATACGTATAACCTTTATCTCTTAGAATTACGATCTTCCATTCTGAAATTCTGAAAAGCGCCCAGTCCGCGAATCAGTTCTCGAAAATTTTGAAAAATGCTGATAAAGCAAAAAAAACTGTAAACGACATTAACATCTAAAAGTTTGATGATAAAGAAGGATACGTTGGAAAATCTCAAAAGAAAATTTGAGACTGAAAAACGAATTGAGCAAACCATGAAGGAGGCTATGGACAAATCACAAAGACTAAATCTGCCTTCAAAGAATACCTTACTCCTTAATCGCTTTAAATCATCATGAATAAAAATTCTTCATCACAATTTGATTCTAAAATTCTAAGATATTATCGTATCCTCTATTATAAATATCCTCGATATTTTTGAAAATAATTTCATAGCTATTCTTATTCGAAGTCATTTATCTCTTCGCGATATCAGCGTTACGTCAGAATGGAAACTGTTTTAGTTTCTAAATTCTGAATTATTCGAAATTAAAATATGAATGATATTGAAGTAGTGTTGGGAACTGAAGCATGAGTTAGTATAATATAATGACACTTGATCAACGTGATTATATTACAGTAAGTCATGCAGAGTTTTTAATGAAACGTGATGATTCAAAGACCATAACGTCATCATGTGCCATTTTACATGACTCTTACATTCTACATAATCTCCAAACACATCGAGAACATAATTTCTTGATAGTTCTATCTTTTCTCTTGAATTATGGTAATTTAACCAATCAAGGTTATACTATTACAATTTCTATCTTAAAACATTAGCCATGTTCATTCGAAACTCCATACCCACGAATTCTGGACCATTACTTAATGTGCTTAATGGATAGAAGAGAAAACAGAGCATAAAGCTTCAAAGTGTAAATGGGGGTATAAATCGCAGCAAATAGGAGAAAAGCATTAACTGTGGATGACAATGATTATAGGAGACAGATGTCATACCCCGTCCTAATCCGTCTGGATGAAGTCACCAACATATGGTTCCATTGCGATGATCGACTCCAAATAATGTCTTTACAATGAGCAAATGCACAGCGGAAGATTTCTTTCATACCTGATAATGCTAAAAACGAACATATATTTCATAGCATTATTCCTCAAGAAAGACAAGCTTTTAGTTGCAATTGTTCTATTTACAAGTGATATTCGTTTAAATAATAAAAGGTGAAGACAAAAGACAGATTCGACGAATTGAAGATGCAAACGACCAAAAAGCTCAAAAGTACAAAAGACAATCAAAAAGGTTCCAATTATTGATAAGAAACGTCTCGAAATCACAAGAGTACAAGATTCAAAACGCAAAGTACAAGATATTAAATTGTACGCGAGGACGTTCGAAAATCCGGAACCGGGACCAGAGTCAACTCTTAACGCTCGACGCAACGGACTAAAAATTACAAGTTAACTATATATATAAATATAATATAATATATAATTAATTATATTAATTATATATATATTATATATATATATTAAAAACCGTCGGCAGAGAAAACTCCAAGGACTGAGCTGTAAATACTATCTTCGCGACTCGCGGAGTTTGAAGGGGATTTTGCCGCGAGTCGCGGAGCCCCAATTTTCAACTCTGGCTATAAAGCAAACCGAATTCTGATCAAATTTCATATTCTATTTCAATCTCTCTCTCAATATATACGTAATATATATATATATTTTATATTTTAATTTTAATTTTTATTTTAAATCCTAATAATAAGGGTATGTTAGCGAATGTTGTAAGGGTGTAAGTCGAAATTCTGTCCGTGTAACGCTACGCTATTTTTAATCATTGTAAGTTATGTTCAACCTTTTTATATTAATGTCTCGTAGCTAAGTTATTATTATGCTTATTCAAAACGAAGTAATCATGATGTTGGGCTAATTACTAAAATTGGGTAATTGGGCTTTGTACCATAATTGGGGTTTGGACAAAAGAACGACACTTGTGGAAACTAGACTATGGGCTATTAATGGGCTTTATATTTGTTTAACTAAATGAAAGTTTGTTAATGTTAATATAAAGATTTACAATTGGGCGTCCCTATAAATTACCATATACACTCGATCGGACACAATGGGCGGGGTATTTATATGTACGAATAATCGTTCATTTAACCGGACACGGGAATGGATTAATAGCCACTAGAATAATTAAAACAGGGGTGAAATTACATTCAAGGGTAATTGGTGTAATTGTTAACAAAGTAGTAAAACCTTGGTTTACACGCAGTCGATAACCTGGTGTATTCATTAAACAAAGTATTAAAACCTTGTTACAATTCGAATCCCCAATTAGTTGGAATATTTAACTTCGGGTATAATAATAATTTGACAAGGACACTTGCAATTTATATTTATGACTGATGGACTGTTATGGACAAAAACCAGACGGACATATTAAATAATCCAGGACAAAGGACAATTAACCCATGGGCATAAAACTAAAATCAACACGTCAAACATCATGATTACGGAAGTTTAAATAAGCATAATTCTTTTATTTCATATTTAATTTCCTTCATTTTATATTTAATTGCACTTCTAATTATCGCACTTTTATTTATTTTATTTTATCGCATTTTTAATTGTCGTACTTTTTAATTATCGCAAGTTTATTTTATCGCACTTTTATTATTCGCAATTTCATTATCGTTATTTACTTTACGCTTTAATTTAAGTCTTGTATTTATTTTATATTTTACATTAGGTTTTAACTGCGACTAAAGTCTTAAAATCGACAAACCGGTCATTAAACGGTAAAAACCCCCCTTTATAATAATAATATTACTTATATATATATTTGTATTTTTATAAAAGTAAACTAATATAGCGTTGAGCTTTGTTTAAAGATTTCCCTGTGGAACGAACCGGACTTACTAAAAACTACACTACTGTACGATTAGGTACACTGCCTATAAGTGTTGTAGCAAGGTTTAAGTATATCCATTCTATAAATAAATAAATATCTTGTGTAAAATTGTATCGTATTTAATAGTATTTTCTGCTAAAATTTAATAGTATTTTATACCCCTTAGATTTAACATCAAGTATTTTTGGCGCCGCTGCCGGGGACTATCTTAAAAGCCGGAAGCGCAACGCTAATATATAAAAAAAAAAAGATTTTTAGTTACTTTTATTAAAAATTCGTTTTTTGTAAAAATACGTTTTAATTATTCGAAAATATAAAAAGAAAAGAAAAACAAAAATATAAGTATTTTTAAGATTTTGTTAAATATTTAAGTTTTATAAGTTTCTTTATCTTTATTTTAGTTTATAATAATATAAGTTTTATTTTAAAATCTTTTATTTATTTAAAAAACAGAAAACATAAAATAAAAAAAAAAATAAAGAAAAATGCGTAAAAATTGAAAGCTGTCAACTGAATTTCTGAACCCCGCGACTCGCGGGGTTTTCTTCATTAATCACCGCAACTCGCGGAGCTTCTCTGACACGCGCACAGGAAGCCCTAATCGAGCATTAATTACAGTAATAATTAATTATTATTATTATTACCTAATTATTATTATTATTATTATTAGTTTTAGTTTTATTTTTACTTTTTATTTAATTTATGTATTTTGTTTAATTAGTTTTATTAAAATTGTAAAATTAATAGTTTAATTAAATAAATAATATAAAAATAATATTTTTATAAAAATTGTACTTTTTACAACTTTTTGCATATTTTTATATTTTGTCCCTTTTTAATCGTTGTAGCGTAATATTTGTATTTTTTAGCTCATATTTAATTTTAAACTTAGTTTTTGCTATAGTTATTTTTACTCCTAGATTTTTAGGCTTTGCCGTAGAATTCCTTAAGTGCTTTTTCTTTAGACTAAGATTTAGGTGCTTTAGAATTTTGCGACGCCTTTTTAAGTTTTAGTTTCTTTTTAAGTTATTTTTATTTGGGATTTAGTTTTTCCTGTAAGCTTTAATATTTTTAGATCTTTTACTATGTACCAATTATCATTCTAATTAGTAATTTCAATTTGCGATTATAATTTTAAGTTAGTTGTAGTAATAAGGTTAGGTTAGTTAAGTATTTTTAAGTTTTTATAAGTTTCTTTTATTTTTCCGTCACCTTTTATTTTTCAACCATTTTTTCTTTTTCAACCTTTTTCGACGAACTCTTTTTCTTTCTTATTTCTCGCTATTCTAGTTTTTAGGAATTAGAATTTTTTCTACTTCTTATCTAAATTTCTTAAAATTACGAAAATTTATTTTAAGTGGTTAAATTAATAGACATCAAAATTTTCTGGTTCGTAGTAATAGTTGGATTTGTACGTGGACCGGGTTATTGGAGCCAAACAGTCCTCAATTATATTGAGACCAAACGAATCCTGCCCCTCTGCTGCATCTTTTGGCTATTCGAAACGTGGGCAAAATCAGAAAAGTCTATTGATTGGATAACTTATTATAATTTTTCTTTCCTTTTAAAAACTAATAGGATATTCAGTGAATGCACCGAGCAAGACGTTCATCACCTTTTGTACGTTCACCACCTGTAACTAGATCAAGACATTTAGCAAATATAACCGCCGTTGATTTTTCTTTAGAATCGTCATCTAGTCAACCAAGTACTTCAGTTCAAATTTCCGATAATCCATTTTTTGAACCCAACCTCACAATTGAGAATCCAGAAAATATTCAGGAACGGTTCGTAGATCCTGAACCATTAAACTTTCCTCCGGAACCACCAATCATTCAAACAGAGATTGTTGAGGAACGAACCATTAAAACAGAATCATCTAGTGATACCGATTCAACAAATTCAATTATGGAGAATCTGGAACCTTTAAGTATGGAAGACCGAATGAGAGCTAAACGCACTGGCCAAGGTCACGCAATTACTCATCCAGACATTAATGCGCCAGATTATGAAATCAAAGGACAAATTCTACACATGGTGACTAATCAATGCCAATTTAGTGGTGCGCTGAAGGAAGATCCAAATGAACATCTACGTACCTTTAATAGGATCTGCACACTATTTAAAATCCGAGAAGTGGAGGATGAACAGATATATCTCATGTTATTTCCCTGGACTTTAAAGGGAGAAGCCAAAGATTGGTTGGAATCGTTACCTGAAGGGGCGATTGATACATGGGACGTTTTAATTGACAAATTTCTTAAACAATTCTTTCCTGCATCTAAAGCCGTAAGACTTCAAGCAGAAATTGTTACGTTCACACAGAAGCCAAATGAAACTCTATATGAGGCGTGGACTAGATATGGAAAGTTGTTAAGAGGATGTCCGCAACATGGTTTAGACACCTGTCAAATAGTACAAATATTCTACCGAGGATGCGACATCACTACAAGAAAAGACATAGATATAGCAGCTGGTGGTTCTATTATGAAGAAAACCGAAACTGATGCTTACAAAATTATTGATAATACTGCTTCCCACTCACATGAGTGGCACCAAGAAAAAGACATCATTAGATCATCTAAAGCAGCTAGAGCCGATTCTAGCCATGACTTAGATTCCATTTCCGCAAAGATAGATGCTTTCGAGAGACGAATGGAAAAGATGACTAAAGATATTCATGCTATACGAATTAGTTGTGAGCAGTGTGGAGGACCACATTTGACAAAAGATTGTCTCAGTATTGAATTAACAATGGAACAAAGAGAGAATATTTCATACATAAACCAAAGGCCTGGAAATAATTATCAGAATAATTATCAACCGCCAAGACCGATTTACAATCAAAACTAGAATTATAACCGAAATATTCCATACAACAACCAACAAGGTCCTAGCAATCAACAAGTATCCAATAATACTTACAATCAGCAAAGACCGAATTTTCCAAACAAACCACCACAACAAACCGATGATAAAAAGCCGAATTTAGAAGATATGATGACGAAGCTAGTTGAAACTCAAACACAGTTTTTCACATCTCAGAAACAAACAAATGAACAAAATGCTCAAGCATTTAGAAATCAACAAGCTTCTATTCAAAATCTGGAACAAGAAGTAAGTAACCTAGCAAGGTTAATAGGTGAAATAAAACCGGGAAGTCTACCTAGTGATACAAATGCTAACCCCCGGAATGAAACAGCTAAAGCTATTACCACAAGAAGTGGTACAACACTTAAATCACCTGAAATACCTGTAACTTCTGATGAAATCATTCCTACTCCACAAGAACCACAACCTGATCAAGATAAGGAAAAAGAACCGGTAGTTGAAAAGGTTAATGAAGATAACACAGTTAAGGATAAACCTTATGTTAAACCATACCAACCACCACTTCCTTACCCGAGTAAAATGAAGAAAGAAAAACTTGAAGCCGAGCAATCCAAATTCTTGGATATGTTTAAACAGATAAATGTAAATCTTCCTTTCATTGATGTGATTTCAGGAATGCCAAGATATGCTAAATTCTTGAAAGATCTAATCTCAAATAGAAAGAAAATGGAAGAACTCTCGGCTGTTACTATGAATGCTAATTGTTCAGCAGTGCTGTTGAATAAGATACCAGAAAAACTATCTGATCCAGGAAGTTTCACAATTCCATGTTTTCTGGGTAGTCTTAGTTCAATAGAAGCATTGGCAGACTTAGGTGCTAGTATAAATCTAATGCCGTATTCACTATACGCTAAACTAGACCTTGGAGAATTAAAACCAACCAGAATAAGCATACAACTAGCCGATAGATCAATAAAATATCCTAGAGGGATAATGGAGAACATGCTAGTTAAAGTTGGTACTTTAGTATTTCCAGTAGATTTTGTTGTTTTGGACATGGAAGAAGATTCTCAAGTTCCTCTCATATTAGGAAGACCATTCTTAAACACGGCTAAAGCAATGATAGACGTGTTCGGTAAGAAACTGACCCTAAGTATAGAGGATGAGAGTGTTACCTTTTCAGTTGATAGAGCAATGCAACAACCACAATCTGCAGATGATACATGTTATTATATTCAAACTATAGATGCACATGCAGAATTATTAGAAGAATTTCCAGAATTACAAGGAACAGGAGAATGTTCTTTAGGAGAAGGTAATGAACCAATTGATGAAGCTGAAATGTTAGCTACACTTATAGCTAATGGATATGAACCAACAACAGAAGAAATTCAAATGCTAAAAGAAGAAGACAGATATCGATATAAATCATCGATAGAGAACCTACGAAATTAGAGTTAAAGCCACTTCCAAACCATTTGGAATACGCTTATTTACATGGTGAATCTGAATTACCTGTAATAATATCGTCTTCTCTTACAAATGATGAGAAATCACAACTCATTTCTGTGTTGAAAGCTCATAAACCAGCCATTGCATGGAAGATTCATGATATTAAAGGAATAAGTCCTTCGTATTGCACACATAAAATCCTTATGGAAGAAGGTCATAAAACGTATGTGCAACGCCAACGAAGACTAAATCCTAATATGCAAGATGTAGTTAAGAAAGAGATTATTAAACTGCTAGATGCAGGTTTGATATATCCAATCTCTGATAGTCCATGGGTAAGCCCAGTTCAATGCGTGCCTAAGAAGGGTGGCATGACTGTCATTACAAATGAGAAAAATGAGCTTATTCCTACTAGGACTGTAATAGGATGGCGTGTATGTATTGATTATAGAAAATTAAATGACGCCACCAGAAAAGATCACTTTCCCTTACCTTTCATAGATCAAATGTTGGAAAGATTAGCCGGAAATAGTTACTATTGTTTTCTAGATGGATTTTCCGGATATTTTCAAATTCCAATAGCACCCGAAGACCAAAAGAAAACCACATTCACGTGCCCTTATGGTACTTTTGCTTACAAACGCATGCCATTTGGACTTTGTAACGCCCCTGCAACCTTTCAAAGGTGTATGATGGCGATTTTTCACGACATGATAGAAGAATGCATGGAAGTATTCATGGATGACTTTTCAGTCTTCGGTGATACATTTAAATCCTGTCTAGTTAATCTGTAACGAATGCTAATTAGATGCGAAAAATCAAATCTAGTACTTAATTGGGAGAAATGCCATTTCATGGTTAAAGAAGGCATCGTTCTTGGACATAAAATTTCAAAAGAAGGAATTGAAGTGGATAGAGCTAAAGTAGATGTAATTGCTAAACTTCCACATCCCACAAATGTTAGAGGAGTTAGGAGTTTTCTAGGGCATGCCGGTTTTTACCGACGTTTCATAAAAGATTTTTCTAAAATTGCCACTCCTATGAATAAACTCCTAGAAAAGGATGCGCCATTCATCTTTTCAGATGAGTGTATCAAATCCTTTAATATTCTTAAAGAAAAACTCACTAATGCACCGATCATGATAACATCAAATTGGAATCTACCATTTGAACTAATGTGCGATGCAAGTGATTTTGCAATGGGAGCCGTTTTAGGACAAAGGATTGAAAAACGATTTCAACCTATATATTATGCTAGTAATACATTACAAGGAGCACAAACGAACTATACAACTACTGAAAAAGAACTCCTTGCTATTGTCTTTGCTTTTGACAAATTTCGATCATATCTCGTTCTAGCAAAAACGGTGGTCTATACCGACCATTCTGCTCTTAGATACCTATTTTCAAAACAAGATGCTAAACCAAGATTAATCCGTTGGATCTTACTCTTACAAGAGTTTGATATTGAAATCCGAGATAAAAGAGGAGCAGAAAATCTCGCCGCTGATCATCTTTCTCGTCTTGAAAATCCTGAATTAGAAGTTCTAAATGAATCAGCCATACAAGACAACTTTCCTGATGAATATCTATTGAAGATAGATTATAAAGAAATCCCATGGTTTGCAGACTATGCAAACTACTTAGTATGTGGATTCCTTGAAAAAGGATTATCGTACCAAAGACGAAAGAAATTCTTCAGTGATATAAAACACTATTTCTGGGAAGATCCACATCTGTTTAAAAGTTGTCCCGATGGAATAATACGCCGATGTGTATTTGGAGATGAAGCTAGTAAAATTTTAAACCATTGTCACACAGGACCAACAGGAGGGCATTATGGGCCTCAACTAACAGCAAGAAAAGTTTATGAAGCTGGATTCTATTGGCCTACAATTTACAAAGACGCACACCTTCTTTGCAAATCCTGTGATGCATGTCAAAGGGCCGGAAAAATAAGTCAACGTGATGAAATGCCACAAAATGTCATCCAAGTATGTGAAGTATTTGACATTTGGGGTATTGACTTTATGGGTCCATTTCCAAAATCTAATAATAATCTATATATACTCGTAGCCATTGATTATGTATCTAAATGGGCGGAAGCACAAGCTCTCCCAACTAACGATGCACGAGTTGTAGTCAACTTTTTAAAACGTCTTTTTGCAAGGTTTGGAACACCGAAAGCTTTAATAAGTGATCGGGGTACTCAATTCTGTAATAATCAACTTGAGAAAGTTCTTAAAAGATATGGAGTAACTCATAAAATCTCCACCGCATATCATCCACAAACAAGTGGACAAGTTGAAAATACCAACCGAGCTTTAAAACGTATTCTAGAGAAAACCGTAGGATCAAATCCAAAGGAATGGTCCATTAAATTGGAGGATGCACTCTGGGCTTTTAGAACAGCCTACAAAAATCCAATTGGAACCACACCTTTTAGACTTGTTTATGGAAAAGCATGTCATCTTCCAGTAGAAATTGAACACAAAGCTTTTTGGGCTTTGAAGACATGTAATCTTGATTTACATGAAGCCGGACGTCTACGATTAAGTCAACTAAACGAATTAGAAGAATTAAGACATGAAGCATACGAAAATTCGTTAATCTATAAAGAAAGAACGAAGAAATGGCATGATAAAAGAATCAGAAGTTCAAAAGAATTTAAAGAAGGAGACAGAGTTCTTCTTTTCAATTCACGATTCAAGCTATTTCCTGGAAAATTAAAATCAAGATGGTCTGGACCATTCATAGTCAAAAGAGTTTTCCCATACGGAACGATAGAATTAATAAATTCAAATGGGATTGAATTTAAAGTTAATGGTCACAGAGTTAAACATTACATACATGGTCCGATGGAAGTCGACAACGAAGTTAATCACAATTTTGATACCACAGCTAACTAAGTGTGGGGAGAATCAAGTCTTTAAAGGATAATATGTATTTCTGTTAGAGTTAGATTGTCTGTTTTCGTGTAGTTCTCGAAAATGGAACACGTATGGTCTTTCCCTAGCAGACCCTAAAGAACTAGTCTTCTCCCCCCATTCTGAATTTTTATTTTTTTTAGGTTTTTACGAAATGAAGACTGCCTGTGAACTAAACCATGGTCTAATGCTACACGCTTTGATCACTAAAAGAAATAATGATATACTACCGAGCGAATTTGTATCAGTAATCAGAGAAAGAATGGACGGAGTTAGAAAAGAATCCAGATGCGAAGATAATAAGTTACAATTTGGTAAAGGAAAATCAAAATCCGCAGCGAAAAGAAGAGCACGACACCTAGAACGATGTCACAAATGCGGAAAATGGTCACATGGAGGTAAATGTTCAAATAATCAAACCTATTCAAATACCGAATTTGTTACTTTATGCAGAGACGGACCGTTCATATGTTTAGAAGAAAAGACACTGAATGCTCGGGGTTACGCCTATGCAGCCATGGAAAATCAATTAAACCGACTATCTTATGAATGGAATAGATCATATAACTAAGAAATCTATTTCACAGGTATGTCTGTACAGTTTTTATTTTTATTTTTATTTTTAACCTTTTGATAATAAACGCTAATTTGTTCGCTAAAAAGTATTAAATTGGTATTAAATAAAATTAGGTTTGGCGACCGAAATTATTGATATCATTCAAAAATTTATTACATCACTGCGAAATTTAACGTTTATTCTTAAGGTATAAATATCTTTAATCAATCAACCCAAAATATTTCAAAAATTCGTCATGAGTTAAATTAGGTCTTGGAACCGAAATTACTTTACCGAAAGAGGGGCGCATATTTTTGATAATATTTGATTGATTAAAGTGGGATAAAAAGACAAAAAGATTTTTAATTTTATTTTTACCATGTTTTTAATCTTAATATTTAAATCTTAAATTAATATTGTAAACTTTGTAAAAACAATATATTTAAAATTGTAAATATTTGAAAAATTAATATAAGTTTGATATGAATTTATAAATTTTTAAATTAAGTTTGGTGTGAATTTTTAATTTTTAAAATATAAAATATTAATTTATTGCATTTCAAATTTTAAGTTTGGTGTGAATTTTTAATATTAATTTTGAATTTTATATTTAAGTTGTGTGAATTTAAAAACAAAAATTTACTTTATCTCATTAAGTTAAGAATATGATTTTTAAAATTCGTCGTAAGTTGAAGACTAGGTCTTTGAACCGAAATTGCTTTACCCGAGGGAGGAACGAGAACTTTTATTATCATTATTTTTAATCTTATTGATTTAAAGTATGCCAAAAAAATTAAAAAACCCAAAAATCTTAGCTTTTAAAACAATCGCTACTAAAAGACAAATTTTAAAATTTTGTCGAGGGACGGACTAGGACATCGATCCGAAACGACTTCGTCCTAAATAACAAGGGAAACAAAATTTTAAAATTAAGTACTTAATTGTTTCAAAAGTTAATGATTATAAAAAAAAAAAAAAAAAAAAAAGAGCAAACTCCGCGACTCGCGGAGTTTGAAGTACAAAACCTCCGCGACTCGCGGAGGGACCAAAAATCAGAAAAAAAATAAAAAGAGCTGCACGATCAGTTCACTCCCACACAAAAACACTGCGAATTTCACAGCGAAAAACACCACGAAAATACACCCAAAAACACCCCAAAAATCCCAATTTTTAACCGTTAATCACCAAATTTTTTGCTAAAATCATGTTGAGAAGGATGCTATCTAAGAATTACTCAAGAAAAACGGTAAATTTCTACACCTAAACACCATTTAATTCGAATTTTGGTGTTCTTGAGCTATTTTTTCCCCAATTTGATTTTGATGCTTTTTAGTGTAATTAGACTTAAATTGTTTATGTATTATGCTTGTATAACCTAGATTGATGTTGTTTAACATGATTAGAAGCCTTAAACTTCAAATTTTGAATAATCTAGGGTTTGTGTTCTTGAGCAATTTGGGGCTTTTTGATATAAACAGGTTATGGCCGATTTTTGTCATGAATTGTTGCTAAATTGAGTAGTGTAACATGTCTAGGTAGTTAAATGATCCAAACTTTGAGCCTAAACATGATTTTGAGAATTAAAGTGGACTTTTTCAAGTCTAAAATTCATGAACTTGATTTTTGAAAGATAATGCCATTTGAGACTTGTTTAATTGCTAGTAATGATTATTTTGACATGTTATTTGAGTTGAATGCTTATGAACTTGGCGAAAATTTTCGTATATGCTTATTTGAAAAAGTGTAGATTTGATAAAAATGTGAAAATAAGCTTAAGTTTGATATAAATTGATAATGTCATTGTAATTATTTTGATTGATGATTTTGCTGACACTAATGCATATTTGGATGCACAAAATTTGTGTTTGATGTGTTTTGCAGAATGAAAGGGGTGAATCTTCATCCCAAGCCCGCAATGCTCCTGCTGAGAATTTGGAACAACAGGAGGTAGATAACTACTACAAGCAGGATGTACCTCATCCAGTCATGACCTTTTCTGATATGCATTTGGAAGAGTTGCACCCGAACCTGAGATTTGACAGACTTTGGATAGATTATCCAAAATATCAACGGGGTTTGCATACTCTTCACTCTAAGGTTGTTGAGGTACCGAGGGTCATAGAATGGGGACCCTTAGAAGCTGTAGAATTGGCCGGGCCAATTAGGGAATTACTTGTACAGAGGTATGGTAATTCTTCTTTTAATGACTGGATATGTTTATTCACCATACGCAGACCTGTATATAAAGTATGGTGTGAAGAGTTGTTATGTAGTATAGAGTTGAATGATCGGGTAGCTAGTTTAACCGATCGTTCTTTTATTAGATTTTTGTTAGGCGGTTCGATGCGCCACATGTCTTTACTGGACATGGCTCAGGCTTTACGTATATATACGCCTGAGGAGTTAGCGTCTGCCGATTGTAGAGGATTAATACTAAACGGTAGAAAGATAGATGAGAATTTTGATACACACGGTGTGTGGAGTCAAATGACAAGCCATCACCGTTTCAAAGGGGGAAACTACTCTTATTTGGATATAGATAGAGCCGAATTAAGAGTAATACATAGGTTTTTAGCTAATTCGATTACACAAAGGGGTAAGAACAAAGAAAAAGTAAATGAACAAGATTTGTTTTACCATATGTGTATTCGAGACCCACAGAGCGCTGTAAGTATACCATATTGTGTGGGTTATTATTTATCAGCTATGGTTCGGGGGATGCGACCACATAGCATAATAGGAGGTGGTATTTTTATTACTTTGATTGGTGAATATCTCGGTGTGGATATAAGTCGGGAGGGATTATTACTAGAAGAGCCGGAACCCCGCGACACTATAGGTTTAAATGTATACCATGGTGCGAAAGTTTTGAAACGGCGAAATAACGCCGCAGTACGATACCATGGTAGACATCCACAGGTGGAGAGAAACCAGGAGCAAGGTAATGTAGGAGGGGGGAATGAGATGCAAGAAATGCATAGGTTTATAGCTTCTCACGAATACGAAAATGCTAGACAGAGAGCATTTGAAGATTGGCAAGTTCATCAGAACCAGATCATAGCGCATTGCCAACATATAGGTAGAAACTATATTCCTACACCGAAACCCATCTTCCCTCCTTGGTCGATAGAGATGCAGCCACCATATCCTACGTATGACCCTGCCGAAGCATTCTATAGCACTTATGGTTATGCCTGGAACCCCTATTGGTACCAATATCATCCTTAGTTTACTTATTATTATTTTTTATTTATTTTGTAATTTGTAATTATTGATACATTTAATATTTTTGTTAATATTGTAATCATTTTTATAATTATCTAACTTTTATTTTTAGATTTTAATAATTTTTGAATGTGGGGTAATATACCAAACTTCAAAAATATGTATATATGTTTGCAGTTTATCTTATGTACACAACAGGGTAAAACAACGCATTTTCAAAGACTGGCATTAAGTTCAGCAAAAGCAACTAATTTTGACGACAAGATGCAAAATATATGTGAAATAACAACAAGACGGAATGAACAAATGATGTGCACCATTTATCATTCAGCAAACAAACGCCAATATATTTGGAAACTTTGGTAAAAATTTAATCATTTTCACACAAATCACCCTCAATAATTTAAATTGTTACTGATTTCTTGCAAATGAGGGCATTGCAAGATCTTAAGTGTGGGAAGGGGTTAAATTCTTTCGGATTTTAAAATTTTTATATTAAAACACTTGGTTACCATTAAAAATACTAGTAAAGCAGTAGTTGTATTAGAATCTAGTGCTCTCTGATAAAAAAGAACAGCCCTAGTCTTATATACTGACTACCCAATTCTAGTAAAATTTTTCAAAATTTTCAATTAAATGAATTCAAATCATGTTTATACATATTTATGAACGATAAAACTA
The DNA here is from genome assembly GCF_046630445.1 of Rutidosis leptorrhynchoides. Classification (NCBI taxonomy): domain Eukaryota; kingdom Viridiplantae; phylum Streptophyta; class Magnoliopsida; order Asterales; family Asteraceae; genus Rutidosis; species Rutidosis leptorrhynchoides. The sequence goes on from NC_092336.1 coordinate 268,245,871, forward strand.
GGTTTTAACACCGAAATTATTGTTATCTCAGAAAGAACATAAATTAAGAAACAAACTAAAATGTCAAAATTCATTTAAAATGGAATAGAGGACGATAAAAAGGAAAATAAAAGCCAAGTGTGGGAAAATTTACCAAATTATTTTAAACATATGTCACATATATCTGTAACAAATAACTGAAAATACTTTTGCTTTGGACTAAACTAAACTGTTTTACCCAATGAAAGAAAAGAAAAGATGGATCTACACGATGAATCAATTCCATCATTAAAAGGAAGTAAAGTCTTCCGAAAAAGAAACGCGCTTCTTGATTTAGGTCATGAAGTTGTCGTCCAGACCAGCTGTAAGTTGACGAAAAATCTAGAAAAGTCATCACTAAAATCAGCAGGAAATCCACGGACCTCAGCATTAAACAGGGTCGCCAAGTGGTCAGATTTATCCTAACCATGAGAAGGATTTATCTCGTACAATGGGGGGGCACCGTGCAAATTAGCTTGATAAGACTAATGAATCAGATCCCCAGAAAGGATAATCTCCTTAAAGATTAAAAATCAGCTTTTAAGACTGATATTACTCAATCCTAGAGATTGACCTTAAAGATTGAGAATTCAAACTCATGGAATTCAATGATATCTAAACTCGAGCTTAAACGAGAAAATATTTTGATCAAAATTACAAACCGATTTGTTTTCTGAAAACCCTATTTTCAATGCGTTCATTACCATTGAACGTAAAATCCTAGGAATTCACCTGGAATTCATTAGGTCACCTGAACTAAATCGGGTGTCAACCGTAAGAACGGTGGTTGCATAGCATGGTCAAAGACAGGACCTTGTGTCAAACTGACAAATTATAAGGGTGAGCTTTACTATTGCTCCTACCAAGGATAGTAATTGCGTCCGACACGTTATAGACCATAATCAAAAGCATGTCACGGGACATTGCCTTAACAGTTGCTTGTTCAACGCTTTCCTTTACAACCGGACGGTAGTTTGCCGAAAGGTAATATACGGAACAAGTAAACTGGACGTGTTGCTTTCCAAATACAAGGTTAGCAAGTGGGTGACACAAAACAGCAAGTTTTGAGCTAAAATTTTCAAATCTAAAACCCACCAAACCCACAAAAATATTTTGCAAACACCGGTAAAGGGTTATTCCGGAAAATTTATCTAGGGTAAAAACTAGATTTCAAAAGATCAAATGTTTTCATAAAGATCCAATTTCCTTAATGGATCTAAATTTTTATAGTCATGTGGGACTGTAAACCATATCGTTACTACCATTGTTTATACCGCCGTATAGAAATCACTGATGTACAAAGTGTGAAGAATAAAGAAGTGATTCTAGTATTTCAAGACAATATTGCTTGAGGACAAGCAACGCTCAAGTGTGGGAATATTTGATAATGCTAAAAACGAACATATATTTCATAGCATTATTCCTCAAGAAAGACAAGCTTTTAGTTGCAATTGTTCTATTTACAAGTGATATTCGTTTAAATAATAAAAGGTGAAGACAAAAGACAGATTCGACGAATTGAAGACGCAAACGACCAAAAAGCTCAAAAGTACAAAAGACAATCAAAAAGGTTCCAATTATTGATAAGAAACGTCTCGAAATCACAAGAGTACAAGATTCAAAACGCAAAGTACAAGATATTAAATTGTACGCGAGGACGTTCGAAAATCCGGAACCGGGACCAGAGTCAACTCTTAACGCTCGACGCAACGGACTAAAAATTACAAGTTAACTATATATATAAATATAATATAATATATAATTAATTATATTAATTATATATATATATATTATATATATATATATATATTAAAAATCGTCGGCTGAGAAAACTCCAAGGACTGAGCTGTAAATACTATCTCCGCGACTCGCGGAGTTTGAAGGGGATTTTGCCGCGAGTCGCGGAGCCCCAATTTTCAACTCTGGCTATAAAGCAAACCGAATTCTGATCAAATTTCATATTCTATTTCAATCTCTCTCTCAATATATACGTAATATATATATATATATTTTATATTTTAATTTTAATTTTTATTTTAAATCCTAATAATAAGGGTATGTTAGCGAATGTTGTAAGGGTGTAAGTCGAAATTCTGTCCGTGTAACGCTACGCTATTTTTAATCATTGTAAGTTATGTTCAACCTTTTTATATTAATGTCTCGTAGCTAAGTTATTATTATGCTTATTTAAAACGAAGTAATCATGATGTTGGGCTAATTACTAAAATTGGGTAATTGGGCTTTGTACCATAATTGGGGTTTGGACAAAAGAACGACACTTGTGGAAACTAGACTATGAGCTATTAATGGGCTTTATATTTGTTTAACTAAATGAAAGTTTGTTAATGTTAATATAAAGATTTACAATTGGGAGTCCCTATAAATTACCATATACACTCGATCGGACACGATGGGCGGGGTATTTATATGTACGAATAATCGTTCATTTAACCGGACACGGGAATGGATTAATAGCCACTAGAATAATTAAAACAGGGGTGAAATTACATTTAAGGGTAATTGGTGTAATTGTTAACAAAGTAGTAAAACCTTGGTTTACACGCAGTCGATAACCTGGTGTATTCATTAAACAAAGTATTAAAACCTTGTTACAATTCGAATCCCCAATTAGTTGGAATATTTAACTTCGGGTATAATAATAATTTGACAAGGACACTTGCAATTTATATTTATGACTGATGGACTGTTATGGACAAAAACCAGACGGACATATTAAATAATCCAGGACAAAGGACAATTAACCCATGGGCATAAAACTAAAATCAACACGTCAAACATCATGATTACGGAAGTTTAAATAAGCATAATTCTTTTATTTCATATTTAATTTCCTTCATTTTATATTTAATTGCACTTCTAATTATCGCACTTTTATTTATTTTATTTTATCGCATTTTTAATTATCGTACTTTTTAATTATCGCAAGTTTATTTTATCGCACTTTTATTATTCGCAATTTCATTATCGTTATTTACTTTACGCTTTAATTTAAGTCTTGTATTTATTTTATATTTTACATTAGGTTTTAACTACGACTAAAGTCTTAAAATCGACAATCCGGTCATTAAACGGTAAAAACCCCCCTTTATAATAATAATATTACTTATATATATATTTGTATTTTTATAAAAGTAAACTAATATAGCGTTGAGCTTTGTTTAAAGATTTCCCTGTGGAACGAACTGGACTTACTAAAAACTACACTACTGTACGATTAGGTACACTGCCTATAAGTGTTGTAGCAAGGTTTAAGTATATCCATTCTATAAATAAATAAATATCTTGTGTAAAATTGTATCGTATTTAATAGTATTTTCTGCTAAAATTTAATAGTATTTTATACCCCTTAGCTTTAACATCAATACCTGAGAATAAACATGCTTTCAAGTGTCAACCAAAAGGTTGGTGAGTTCATAGGTTTATCATAAAACAATAAAATTCATCATTTTGATAGACCACAAAATTTAAGTCCTGCATGGTACAAATGGGCCCGAATCCTATACCCACCTATAATGTACATGCGATATCTTTTAAATACAGTACACCTTTCTCGTGTACGAAATCATCTTTCATAAATCTTAGTAACCGTACACATATCTTGTGCACAAAATAAAATACACATAACCTGTGTATTAAAATCATTCTCTCGATATATAACATTCAATGGTGGCAATTATCATGTCCACATAATTCAATGTTGGCAATTATCATGTCCACATAATTCAATGGTGGCAATTATCATGTCCACATAGTTCAATAATAATCCGCAGAACTTCTGTCTGCATAATAATTCATTCGAGGAATGTTTTGCTTGTGTCTATCTCGTCAAACATTTATAAAAGCATTTCATGTATTCGCAGTTCAAAATATAATTCAAAAGCATTTAATAAAGCAGTTATAAAAACAGCGCATGTATTCTCAGTCCCAAAAATGTAAAGAGTAAAAGGGATCAAATGAACTCACGCATATAGATATTGTAAAACAGTTAATAAAGCATTTGCATGTATTCTCAGCCCAAAATGTAATGAGTAAAAAGGGAGTAAATGAACTCACGCATATAGATATTGTAAAACAGTTAATAAAGCATTTGCATGTATTCTCATCCCAAAATGTAATGAGTAAAAAGGGAGTAAATGAACTCACCTATTGTATTTTGTAGTAAAAATACATATGACATCCTTTAACAAAAGTGGGGTTTGGCCTTGGATTCACGAACCTATATAATTTATATATATATTAACACATAATTGTAAGCGAACAAACTTATATATTATTAGTGATATAGTTTAATAATCTATAGGTCTTATTAATTAATTATGTACATTTATTTTATATATACTTTAAATAAATAATTATTATTTATTATAAACATTTTAATATATATTTTATATGTATTAAATATATTTTTATGTAACTAACATTTTACTTGTTAAAACTACTACTAATAATAAAAGGTTATATTTTTATAATAATAATAGTAATATTAATAATTACTATAATATCTATAATCATAATAATAATAAAAATGATACTAATACTAAGGAAAATAATAATAATTTGCATTGTTTTCAAAATAATAATAATAATAATCGTAATCATAATAATAATAATACTATAAAAAAAATACAACCTTTGGAGAAAGGAGCTTCTATAAAAGTATGTCCTTGCCCAAGCTCGAACTCACGACCTCTCGGTTAAACACAACACTCCTAACCATTACTCCATTTGTTTCTTTCTGATTTAACTTGTAATTAATTTCTTTTAACCAATGTTATTTTATTTCATCAACTCATCATAATTCCAACTCTTAAATCAGATTCAGCATCGATACAGCATCCCTAAAGCAAACCTATCGGGCTCTCGGCCCAACAACTATCTGGATTATCCTGGCCCAAGATAAAACATGGTGGCATCAACATCTCAGTCCATTAACAATTTAAATGGCCCAATGGTATTTGTATTTAATTGGCCTAATGAAAACAAAAAAAAAAAATCCGCTGGTCACTGTTTCGTCGGCAAAAAAAAAATATATATATATAGTGAGCTGTAACTTACTCATTTCCTTGGATACCCATTATTTATTAAAGTAGGTTACACTCTTTTTTTTTTCCTTTTTAAAGCAACAAAAAAAGAGAACACCACTTGTCCATTTGAGTCTCAATATTCATCATCATCTTTTCTTTATTTGTAACAGAAGTATCGTGCAGTAGCAGTTGCAGTTCGAACTGGAACAGAAACCTTGCAGCAATAAAATGGTTTACGAGTGGTGGTTCTTGGGTTGTCAAATCGCGGTGATGGTGGTCGTGTTTGAAGGTTGTTTCAAAGGCGTTCACGAGGGAGAACGGGTTTGGTGTGTGGTTGTTTTTGAATAAAAATAAAAAAACAGATTCAATAACGGTGTTGTGTTTGATCACGATAGTAAAGAAAAACATGTCATGTTTGTGAGTTTCATGTAGATATAGTGGGTTGAGGGTAGAAGGTGAATGTTGATTGAAGATTTCAAGGTTGTTTAGTGATGACTCACGAATGGTTGAGGTTGTGATTGATGGTGGTTCTTTTGAAGGTGACGGATGGTTAAGTTAGGAGGTGGTGTCGATGGTGGTTTAAGGCGGTAAAGGTGGTGATATGGTTACGGTGGTTGTTCGAATAAATAACAAGAACAGTAGCTGTAACCTGGTGGCAAGGTTGAATTAAAGTACCTTGTGATATCTTAGTTAGATGACTCGAATGTTGCTCGGTTTTAGAGAGAATAAGGGAGGCTAATAGTGTTTTAGTTGTTGTTGGGTTTAAACGATGAAGTTGTTGAATGGTTTCATAGACAGTTTGAAGAGGAGATAAAGTGATAGAGAAGAAGAAGTTCAAAGGTGGTTCTCGGTGGTGGCGGTATGAAAGTGAAGTTGTGATGGTGGGTTGTCGAATTCAAGCTTTGAGACAATAAAATGAACGTACAGAGGATTTCATGTTCTTTCTCTATTCTGCTACCAATTTATTCAAGTAATTGAGGATGTAAGAGATAACTGATAAGGGAAGAAGTTAGATGATTCATCTTAGAGCCTGATTAGAGTGACATATATAATTGAATTGAGCAACAGATATATTCGCAGGAGTAAGAAGACAAAGGATAGAAAAAATAAAAAAATAAAAAGAGATGGTGACATGAAACCATTTTTGACTTTGTAGTGTAAATGAAATCGACATGTTTAGTTATTTAACCAAGAATCCAGTACAATCAAAAAAGAAGAGAAAGAGTTAAGCAAGAAAAACAAAATCTGTTAGTTGTCATTGTTTTTGCACTCCGTAATAATACCACTAATTAAAATTAATAATTATTTTAACAATAATATTGTTGATAAAAATACTAAGAATAATAAATTTAAAAAAAATACTGATATATATACTAAAATAAAATAAAAATAATAGTAGTATAATATTATTAATAATGGCATAAATAATAATAATAATAATAATAATAATAATAATAATAATAATAATAATAATAACAAAATTAATAATAATAATAATAATGATACTTTAATTAATAATGATAATGATAAATGATATTAATAATGATAACACTAATAATATAATAAATTATGCTAATCAACTTTCATATTTAAATTAATAATACCGATATCAATAATAATAGTAAAAGTAATTATTATTAATAAAGATAATAATTTAACTATGTTAATTTCCTATCTATATAATATCTATATAACTAACACTGATATTAGTTATTAATATTTGTGGTCATAATAATGAAGTAATAATATTACTATAACAATTATATTTTAACTTATTATTATTATTTATGTAAAACTTAATAATCACATAATATGTTATATAATCATTTTTATTAAGCATTTCTTATTTATAAATTGTATATATATATATATATATATATATATATATATATATATATAATACAATATATATATCTTGATTGTACATAGAAATCATCTATATTCATCTTAAACTACACTTACTTATTTTTGTATCTTATTTTACATATTTACTTTTTGTTTAAATTGAAATTTTAAATTATTATATGTACTTACATATATATATATATATATATATATATATATATATATATATATATATATATATATATATATATATATATATATATATATATATATATATATATATATTTATTTGCATATACAGTTCGTGAATCGTCGGGGATAGTCAAGGTCAAATGTATACATGAACACAGTTCAAAGTTTTCGAGACTCAACATTATAGACTTTGCTTATCGTATCGAAATCATATAAAGATTTAGTTTAAATTTAGTCTGAAATTCCCGGGTCATCACAGTACCTACCCGTTAAAGAAATTTCGTCCCGAAATTTGAGTGAGGTGGTCATGGCTTATAATAAAAATGTTTTCATGACCAAAATGAGTTGATAATTAGAGGTTTATCATCATTGAATAATAATGATAAAATAATTCGATTATTCTAAGAATATAAGTGAAGCTATCGCAAAAGAGTGAATTGAAGAAAATAAGATCTTTCCTTAGCTTTTGACGTAAACAGAGTTGAATTCCGGAATTCATGGGATTTATAGAAAATCTTCAAAATCAAAAAGATTTGATTCTTCGGTGAGTAAGGAAATTAAGATCTCTATAATTAAATACGGTGATCTACCTCGATTACCCTGTCTGATATTTTCATTATAAATTAAGCTCTTCCGACCATTATTCTCACCATTTCTATACTTTCTTTCTTAGTTCATACATCCAAAAGATTGTGAAAATGCTTAATCCAGTTCTAATCCTTGATATTTTCCTAATTATCATTTCTGTCATCCTTCTTTTCAATCTTTCACCAGAAGAATCTGTTTACTTCTACTATTACCTTGGGGTGATACTATTCTTAATTATATCGTGTCTTTATATTGCTATTCGTATTAATATCCATGGTTTGTAACCTCCGTGTTATTATTGGGCTTTATATTTTCTCTTATATTTTGGATCTCTTTGCCTTTTTATTATCCTCTTAACCTCTAGTAAAGCGAGCAACGGTCCAGAATTCGTAAGTACGGAGTTTCAAATGAACTTAATGTTCTAAACAAGAAAGAACGTAATAGCACGATTTGATTTGTCAAATTACCAGAACCACTGAGAATAGAACTATCAATAATATATTTTCTTGATATGTTTGAAGGTTGAACAAATTGAACGAGTCGTGTAACATGGCACATGATGACGTTATGGTCTATGAATTATCACGTTCATTAGAAACTCAGCATGACTTACTGTAATATAATCACGTTGATCAAGTGTCATTATATTATACTAACTCATGCATCAATTTCCAACACTACTTCAAAATCATTCATAATTCAAATTCGAATTATAAAGAATTTTAGAAACTAAAGTAGTTTCCTTTATGATATAATGTAGATAGCATGAAGAGATAAATAATTTCGGATGAGAATATTTATGAAAATATCTTCAGAAATATCGAAGATATTTATGATGATATTTTGGAATCTCTAAGTTCGATGGTTGATGAAGACAGATTTTTTGCAAGATTTTAACATGACTTCGGAGCAGGATATTCTCTAAAGATTTCATCGGATCCAGAATTACCTGGATTCTTTGAATATAGGGTTTGGTCCTTGTATCTGGTCTTGGTCTCCTTCATGGTTTGCTCAATCTGTTTTTCAATACCAAATTTTCTATCGAGCGTTCCTAACACTCCCTTCTTTATCATCAAACGTTTGGCCGTTTAGACCATCTACAATTTTTCTGTTCCCTCTGCATTTAATGCTACAATATCTGAATCATCGGTTATCAATCCAAGGTGGTTTCAGAAGAATTGTGTTTTTAGATGATTAAACGCTGACGGTAATATGGTGGAATATAAAAGGTTCCCCGGTAATAATAAAAGAGCATACATATAAATCAAGGTGATAATAAGGTTGTTTTAAACGAAAAGTCGAAGTTGATTTGCTGGAGCTGTGACAAAATTTGCTACTTTGAAAGGAATTACTAAGTTATTTTGGGTAGTAATAACACTAAAGGAATTAGCACAACTACGTGTTAAACGTTTACTCAGTTTCTGAGAGTTTTTTTTTCAGATGCATAACTAAATGTATCAATATTTTCTCCCGTAGATGAAGTGCGGTTGGTTCATCCTCTCATTTGAGATGTTTTCAAGAGTCATGAAATGTTTGAACGCAGGTTGTAATCGTCAAGATACAAATGAGGTTTAAGATGAAACCAAGTGGCAAACTTGAAGAATTGTTTAGTTTCATATGTTATAATTAATATTTTAATTCATTTTAATTGTCCAATGTCGGCAGTCCATAATTGATAGTCTATAGTTAACAGTCCAATAATTCATATATAGTTTAATATATAATATTCAAATTAATTAATACGTATCGTGACCCATGTACATGTCTCAGACTCGATCGCAACTCAAACTATATCTATTATTGTAGAATCAACCTCAACCCTGTATAGAGAACTCGATCATTACTGCATATAGAGTGTCTATTGTGATTCCAAATAATATATATAGATGCGTCGATATGATATGTCAAAACCTTGTATACGTGTCCCGATATTTAAAGTGCATAAAATAAATAACAGAAATTAAATGATAATAAATTAAATGCGTAAAGTAAATAACATAAATTAAATGACAATAAATAAAATTGTGATAATTAAATTGCGATAAATAAAATGTAATCAGTTATCTAGGAACAGTTAGCGTGGATTCTTAACAAAATTTCTCATAGTTAATTTGTTTGTTTCTAACAAATTTTATTTTGTCCAATGTTTTCTTCATTATGCCACTTGTTGGATTCTAATAGGTAAAAATTTGAATATGAAATTGAGTGAAAATGGTTATTCTGCGATGAACGGATACGTATATCTGTGGATGTAAGTAGGATAGTAAACGACTGTTGAATCAGCTTGAAGAATGTACAATGTAACTTATTGATGCGAAATCTGAATATTCCTCGGGTATTACCTACTCGTTAAAATATTTTCACAATTAACACTTTTTACAAAAGAATTTTTAATTACAATCCTTATGAAAATATATATACATATATATTTTCTTCAGATGTAATCATGGATTTAATGAGTCAATATGATATTAGACTCATTTGATTTACCGTTAGAATAAGAATATATAATCTCTAAAATATTAGAGATTATATAATCGCCATGTCGAACTAAGATAAATGATGTAGAACGATTCGTGGAACGATAATTATACTCGAGGTACAGAATGAGATGTTGAGGCATGGATTGTTGATAGTACTGGTGCTGTTACTGATGGTACTGTTGGTGCCGGTGATGTTGCTGAAGCTGGTAGATTTTGCACCATATTCTCCAAATTGATTACTCGAGCATAAAGTTCGCTAACTTCTTCTATTATTCCGGGATGATTGTCGGTCGAAACGAGCGGGTGAAAAAGGTTTAGAATTTTAGATAGAATATAGTCGTGGCGAGATATTCGGAAAATGAGTGTGAGAATAATGTTTCGAATGATTTCGACGGTAAGTGCTTCAGGTTCTTCGCCAAGAGTGCAGGTTGGTGGGTGGAAAGGATTGCCTTCCTCTCGTCTCCATCGGTTAAGTCGACTACGAACCCATCAGATGAATTGTGGATGGTTGATTGGTTGATTCATTCTAGTGACGTTGCCTTCGGAGCTTAGGTGAACATCCATGTCGGAATAGCTGTCGGAATAACTATCGAAATCTGAGGGACTCGAACTGGTTGAGGGATTCATCTCGTACGATCAGATGAAGAATTTTCGATAAGAAACAGATTATAGGATGTAGATTAGTACCCTGCAATACATAATTTACATATGCATATATAGTACTAAAATCCCATAAGTTACGGAGGAATCTACGGAAACTGTCAGGCAAAGGTAACAACAACAGATACGCTAAGATATGAATTTATCTATACACTGTCTATGCAATAGAGGCAGTAAGACGTGTCTAGACTAAGAGTGATAAGCAAATGATTCCCTAAGAATGATAAGCAGGCAGTTTTTAACACGAAATGATAAGCAAAACTTTTGACATGCAGACACGGTCGAAGTCCAGACTCACTAATGCATCTAACCAACTATCAGTTAGTCACACTAATGCATGACCTGGTTCGCTAAGACCACTGCTCTGATACCACATGTCATACCCCGTCCTAATCCGTCTGGACGAAGTCACCAACATCTGGTTCCATTGCGATGATCGACTCCAAATAATGTCTTTACAATGAGCAAATGCACAGCGGAAGATTTCTTTCATACCTGAGAATAAACATGCTTTCAAGTGTCAACCAAAAGGTTGGTGAGTTCATAGGTTTATCATAAAACAATAAAATTCATCATTTTGATAGACCACAAAATTTAAGTCCTGCATGGTACAAATGGGCCCGAATCCTATACCCACCTGTAATGTACATGCGATATCTTTTAAATACAGTACACCTTTCTCGTGTACGAAATCATCTTTCATAAATCTTAGTAACCGTACACATATCTTGTGCACAAAATAAAATACACATAACCTATGTATAAAAATCATTCTCTCGATATATAACATTCAATGGTGGCAATTATCATGTCCACATAATTCAATGGTGGCAATTATCATGTCCACAAAATTCAATGGTGGCAATTATCATGTCCACATAGTTCAATAATAATCCGCAGAACTTCTGTCTGCATAATAATTCATTCGAGGAATGTTTTGCTTGTGTCTATCTCGTCAAACATTTATAAAAGCATTTCATGTATTCGCAGTTCAAAATATAATTCAAAAGCATTTAATAAAGCAGTTATAAAAATAGCGCATGTATTCTCAGTCCCAAAAATGTAAAGAGTAAAAGGGATCAAATGAACTCACGCATATAGATATTGTAAAACAGTTAATAAAGCATTTGCATGTATTCTCAGCCCAAAATGTAATGAGTAAAAAGGGAGTAAATGAACTCACGCATATAGATATTGTAAAACAGTTAATAAAGCATTTGCATGTATTCTCAGCCCAAAATGTAATGAGTAAAAAGGGAGTAAATGAACTCACCTATTGTATTTTGTAGTAAAAATACATATGACATCCTTTAACAAAAGTGGGGTTTGGCCTCGGATTCACGAACCTATATCATTTATATATATATTAACACATAATTGTAAGCGAACAAACTTATATATTATTAGTGATATAGTTTAATAATCTATAGGTCTTATTAATTAATTATGTACATTTATTTTATATGTACTTTAAATAAATAATTATTATTTATTATAAACATTTTAATATATATTTTATATGTATTAAATATATTTTTATGTAACTAACATTTTACTTGTTAAAACTACTACTAATAATAAAAGGTTATATTTTTATAATAATAATAGTAATATTAACAATTACTATAATATCTATAATCATAATAATAATAATAAAAATGATACTAATACTAGGGAAAATAATAATAATTTGCATTGTTTTCAAAATAATAATAATAATAATCGTAATCATAATAATAATAATACTATAAAAAAATACAACCTTTGGAGAAAGGAGCTTCTATAAAAGTATGTCCTTGCCCAAGCTCGAACTCACGACCTCTCGGTTAAACACAACACTCCTAACCATTACTCCATTTGTTTCTTTCTGATTTAACTTGTAATTAATTTCTTTTAACCCATGTTATTTTGTTTCATCAACTCATCATAATTCCAACTCTTAAATCAGATTCAGCATCGATACAGCATCCCTAAAGCAAACCTATCGGGCTCTCGGCCCAACAACTATCTGGATTATCTCGGCCCAAGATAAAACATGGTGGCATCAACATCTCAGTCCATTAACAATTTAAATGGCCCAATGGTATTTGTATTTAATTGGCCTAATGAAAACAAAAAAAAAATTCCGCTGGTCACTGTTTCGTCGGCAAAAAAAAAATATATATATATATATATATAGTGAGCTGTAACTTACTCATTTCCTTGGATACCCATTATTTATTAAAGTAGGTTACACTCTTTTTTTTTTCTTTTTAAAGCAACAAAAAAAGAGAACACCACTTGTCCATTTGAGTCTCAATATTCATCATCATCTTTTCTTTATTTGTAATAGAAGTATCGTGCAGTAGCAGTTGCAGTTCAAACTGGAACAGAAACCTTGCAGCAATAAAATGGTTTACGAGTGGTGGTTCTTGGGTTGTCAAATCGCGGTGATGGTGGTCGTGTTTGAAGGTTGTTTCAAAGGCGTTCACGAGGGAGAACGGGTTTGGTGTGTGGTTATTTTCGAATAAAAATAAAAAAAATAGATTCAATAACGGTGTTGTGTTTGATCACGATAGTAAAGAAAAACATGTCATGTTTGTGAGTTTCATGTAGATATAGTGGGTTGAAGGTAGAAGGTGAATGTTGATTGAAGATTTCAAGGTTGTTTAGTGATGACTCACGAATGGTTGAGGTTGTGATTGATGGTGGTTCTTTTGAAGGTGACGGATGGTTAAGTTAGGAGGTGGTGTCGATGGTGGTTTAAGGTGGTAAAGGTGGTGATATGGTTACGGTGGTTGTTCGAATAAATAATAAGAACAGTAGCCGTAACATGGTGGCAAGGTTGAATTAAAGTACCTTGTGATATCTTAGTTAGATGACTCGAATGTTGCTCGGTTTTAGAGAGAATAAGGGAGGCTAATGGTGTTTTAGTTGTTGTTGGGTTTAAACGATGAAGTTGTTGAATGGTTTCATAGACAGTTTGAAGAGGAGAAAAAGTGATAGAGAAGAAGAAGTTCAAAGGTGGTTCTCGGTGGTGGCGGTATGAAAGTGAAGTTGTGATGGTGGGTTGTCGAATTCAAGCTTTGAGACAATAAAATGCACGTACAGAGGATTTCATGTTCTTTCTCTATTCTGCTACCAATTTATTCAAGTAATTGAGGATGTAAGAGATAATTGATAAGGGAAGAAGTTAGATGATTCATCTTAGAGCCTGATTAGAGTGACATATATAATTGAATTGAGCAACAGATATATTCGCAGGAGTAAGAAGACAAAGGATAGAAAAAATAAAAAAATAAAAAGAGATGGTGACATGAAACCATTTTTGACTTTGTAGTGTAAATGAAATCGACATGTTTAGTTATTTAACCAAGAATCCAGTACAATCAAAAAAGAAGAGAAAGAGTTAAGCAAGAAAAACAAAATCTGTTAGTTGTCATTGTTTTTGCACTCAGTAATAATACCACTAATTAAAATTAATAATTATTTTAACAATAATATTGTTGATAAAAGTACTAAGAATAATAAATTTAAAAAAAATACTGATATATATACTAAAATAAAATAAAAATAATATAATATTATTAATAATGGCATAAATAATAATAATAATAATAATAATAATAATAATAACAAAATTAATAATAATAATAATAATGATACTTTAATTAATAATGATAATGATATTAATAATGATAACACTAATAATATAATAAATTATGCTAATCAACTTTCATATTTAAATTAATAATACCGATATCAATAATAATAGTAAAAGTAATTATTATTATTAATAAAGATAATAATTTAACTATGTTAATTTCCTATCTATATAATATCTATATAACTAATACTGATATTAGTTATTAATATTTGTTGTCATAAAAATGAAGTAATAATATTACTATAACAATTATATTTTAACTTATTATTATTATTTATGTAAAACTTAATAATCACATAATATGTTATATAATCATTTTTATTAAGCATTTCTTATTTATAAATTGTATATATATATATATATATATAATACAATATACATATCTTGATTGTACATAGAAATCATCTATATTCATCTTAAACTACACTTACTTATTTTTGTATCTTATTTTACATATTTACTTTTTGTTTAAATTGAAATTTTAAATTATTATATGTACTTACATATATATATATATATATATATATATATATATATATATATATATATATATATATATATATATATTTATTTATTTATTTATTTATTTGCATATACAGTTCGTGAATCGTCGGGGATAGTCAAGGTCAAATGTATACATGAACACAGTTCAAAGTTTTCGAGACTCAACATTATAGACTTTGCTTATCGTATCGAAATCATATAAAGATTTAGTTTAAATTTAGTCGGAAATTCCCGGGTCATCACAACAGAAGCATGGACATCGAAATATAAGAGAAAATATAAAGCCCAATAACAACACGGAGGTTACAAACCGTGGATATTAATACGAATAGCAATATAAAGACACAGTATAATTAAGAATAGTATCACCACAAGGTAATAGTAGAAGTAAACTGATTTTTCTGGTGGAAGATTAAAAAGAAAATAACAGAAATGATAATTAGAAAAATATCAAGGATTAGAACGGGATTTAGCATTTTCACAATCTTTTGGATGTATGGACTAAGAAAGAAAGTATAGGAATTATGAGAATATTGGAACGGAAGAGCTTAATTTATAATGGAAATATCAGACAGAGTAATCGAGGCAGATCACCGTATTTAATTATAGAGATCTTAATTTCCTTATTCACCGAAGAATTCAAATCTTTTAGATTTCGAATGATTTTTTTTTAAATCCCTTGAATTTCAGAATTTAACCCTGACTCTGTTAAAAGTTAAGACGAATCTTTACTTGCCTATTCCAATCTTTTGTGATAGCTTCATTCGTACTCTTCGAATAATCGAATTGTTTTATCCCTATTACTCAATAGTGATAAAACTCTATTTATCAACTCATATTCGTCATGAAAACATACTTATTGTCAACCATGACCATCTCAATCAAATTTCGGGACGAAATTTCTTTAACGGGTAGGTACTGTGACGACCCGGAAAATTTCAACAAATTTTAAACCAAACTCTCGATACGATATTATATTTTTGACACGATAAGCAAAGTCTGTAATGTTGAGTCTCAAGATTTTTGAGCTGTTTACATGGATTCATTGACCTTTGACTATTCTCGACGATTCACGAACAATTATTTGTAAATAAATATGTATGTATGTATATATATATATATATATATATATATATATATATATATATATATACACACATATGGATTCTAAACATAAATAATATCATATATTGTAAGTAATAAATATTAAAGAGTCAAATTATTATAATTAGTAAATATGGTAAAATTTGTAAATTGTATTATGTTAAATGGATTACAAGTTTGAATATAATTGTTATATTAATATTATTAACATTATCTTCATTATAAATGTTAACATCAATATTTGTATTATTAAAATTATTATTTTTAATATAAAATATACATATAAATTGAAACATTAATATAATAGAAGTAATTACAAATAAGGATATAATTATTAATAGTATTATTATTAATTTCATTATGATCAAAAATAAATATATCAGCATTATTAATATTACTAAATAACATATATAAAGTGTGATACATTTAATATTACTAGTACTATCGTTATCATTATTAATATCATTAGTAATTTTAATTAGTAATATGAATTTTTTTTATGATTATCATTATTATCATAAATAATACAAATAGTATTATTATCA